>NW_015113069.1:39435-67807 GCF_001443285.1 Poecilia latipinna | reverse complement strand
AAAAGAAAACCATCAGCCCAACTAAAGAACAAAAAGGGCTGTAAACAAAATAGAACTTAATTAATAGACAATACAAGTTAAAACATCAGGGCCAGGCGTCGCCCTCTTGCCACGCCACAGCAGGAGGTGAAATGGGCTCGCCGATGCCACACCCCAAACACCGCTTCAGTGAAGGCGGATGACGCCGCCGCAGTCCAACTTTAAAACGATTGTGCAGAAATCCGGGAGATGAAAGCAAACAGACCGATCCGGGAGACTAATGCAGGCAGAGCAGACCAGCAATGGTCCAACTGTGGGGGACCTGCGAAAATTAATTAGTTACCATTTTAAATAAAACTGGAACAAACTGGAGCTTAGATGAGCGTTAATTTCTTACCTGCCGATCCACAAACATGCACACACACACTCGCAGAACGAGGAAGAGAAGGAGCGCAGCGCAGTGGCGTTTTACCTATGATCACACATAGATTTTCTGACCAAGATCAGCAAAAGTGCAGGGAGAGAGAACACCTACCACCAGGATATCAGCACAACATGCACCAGCCAACGATTTGTTGCTTTTCGCTGCCAGAGCCCACAGGACACGAGCCACACAGTGGGAGAACAAAGACGACACATGCCTGAATGAACGTCGCAGCTCCTTATATACACCACGCCCACTTCAAGAACCGGAACTTCTCACCTGGAAACTATTTGTGTGGAATTATGTATTTCTATACCACTACATTCGTATATATAAAAGAGCTGCACATTTTCACAAGGTGAATGGATTAGTGTGAATGCATGCAGCTGCATATAAATAAAATATATGTTTGAGACGCACTGAGCTAACAAACCAAAGTAGAAACAGAAATTTGTGAAATTGTTGATCTAGAGTGATTTTACACTCTTTTACCTCTAGAGGGAGCAGCTGCTACCGTTTACCCCAGACTCCTGATGTCAAGATGGAGTCAAAAGGAAAATTGTGTAATTACCAAAATAAGGTCCTTCTTCCTGATGCAGAGTTTTCTAGCAAATGGGAAAAGTAAGAGGAGTTATTTTGCCTAGTCAGTGTATTAATTGTGTTTATAGTAAATAATAGCCACTTTGTCACATGTAAGCTCGTGCTTTTCGTCGAAACAAAACCTTGTCTTTTATTTTGTTAATAAACATAGTTCCTTTTTGCTGTGTCCAATGCGTGCAGCTTGCTTTGAGAGCTCTTTGTATGACTGGTCCGCAGCAGCAGAGCAACATTGACCAACAGAGTCCCAACCAGGGACAGACAGGTTCACCGACGTCCTCCGTCCCCGACGCGCACCGCAGCAGGATCCGGACACTGACAAAAGGAGGGAAAACTGCGCTCCTTTTTATTTGAAGCGTTTTGCTTCAGCGATAGAAGCGCTTTCACCGATAACTTTGGTCCTCTGAGGTGCAGTCACCGGAGCACGAGAGCCGGCGTGTAGAGAGGAGCGCATCCAGCCTAAACTTTAGATATCCTCATTTTATTTTTCGGACTAGAACCTGAAAACTGCACCCTCAAGACGCTTTCTAATGGACTAACCCCCATTTATTTTCTCTTTTCTAAGTTTTATTTGTAACTGGCAATAAACAGTAGAAAGTGGAAGAGCAGACGAGAAGGAGACGTGGATGTATTTTTAGTCATGGATGTAACAGTTTACCCGCCTCCTCCTCAGCCTCTGTCCGCTTCAGAGCACTCCAGGCTGGGGCAGTTCTCCTACCCTGACCCGGCTTTTGGGACCAACAAGGTTTGTGCTTCTTTTTGGCATATTTTTATGGGGAAATAAACCCTTTCTTTCTGTTACCCTCTTCCCATACTCCCCCCTGTCCCCCTCTCTAGTGTGTCTTCCTCTCTTAATTAAGTGGTAATTAATTGCTTTTTGGGGATCCCTTTTAGTTAATGCAGCCACTGAATGTAACTACATTTTAGTGGTATACCAGTCCTCTCTCAGATATACGTCTTTTGTCTATTTTTCCCCCCCAAATCAAGCAATTATTTCACATAACTACCTTCAAAATAGATGCATAATTTGTTTACCACTAAGACCAGATGTAATTATAAGAATGTGGTGCATAGTAAGAAGCAGAAGTGAGAAGAGTTAAAGACCGTGCCCTGTAATCTTTTAGCTGAATTCAAAAGTGGTGATGTATGCTGGAAATGGCAGCATGGTGATTTGCGCTCGGTATAGACTCTGTTGTCTACTTCCCTCTACAGAAGAGCCAAAGGTCAGTGTCAGGCCCACAGCACATGCAAGCTTCATCTCATATTAGTTATGAGTGTGTATTGAGAAATGCTTCTCAGAATGAGTTCTTAGTGTCTGGGAAATGCCATGTTCATTTGACATTAATGAATTGCTCGATTATTAAATTAGCCTTAGCTGATGAGTTGAGCCAGCGGATTAATTAATCTTTTTTTCTGTCATACGCTCATTTTGTAGTTTTGGAAACTAGTTCTGAGAAATAGTTGGATTTTTTTTTTTGTTCCCGTTTTGCCATTTTGCACATGTAAACAAACCTTTTCTTTCCCCCTGCACTTTAACCTTTGCACATCAGTATATTTTTGCTCTGTTGTTAAATAATCCTTTCATGAATTGTGAAGTTAAATTGACTTGGCATGCTCAAATGTTGTACATAATTTCATTTAACTGTATACGCCATTTCCACTTGACTCATATGGAATATGACAGATTATAACCTTAGATCAAAATGGAGGATATTACATATTGAAGTCAAAACGAATAAGCACAAGTGAATCATAAGGCATGTAAGAAGAAAAGAGATACAAATTAAAATGAAACTGTAAGAAAAAGAGGATGTGATGAATACAAATGAAAATTTATCTTGGAGAGACGAGGTCTTCATTAAGTTGGAAAATAAAACTGAAAACTTATTAGTAAGATGGAACGTTTCTGTTTTTGCAATTTTGAAGCAGCACCTGACTGAGTCACTGTTGGTTCGAAGACGAGTAGAGTGCCTCAGTTTTGGTGATAACGTGAGTTTCAACATGCTTTCGCCAGAACTAACCAGTTTTTGTGAGTTTTCCGCTGTCGAACAGGGATATTACCTCAGCAGACACTGAGCAGGTACCTTCTGCCACCATAGAAGTGTCTACTGAAGAGAGACCCGTGGATTTTCTGCAACCAATCGTTACAACATTTATAACTTTTAAAGAGTCACTTAGTGAACAAATGTTAAACACATTTCTGAAACCTGGTATTCTAACTATAGACATTTCACAGCATTTACACTGCAAAACTGTATTATAATCGTTTCATATTTAGAGAAAAGTTGGATCATTTCACAAACATTTAATGAATAAAATCTGAGAGATGTTTATTTTTTTTTATCTGCACATCAAAGTAGTAGAACTTTAAAAATCTAAAAGATGGCTTTAAATGAAGTATTTAACCTTTCACAGCAGATGGCTGTGAAAATACTTTGATCGATTAAAATAGTTTTTTCAAACATAGCTGAAATTAAGTGGAACATTAGAGTATTTTAAGCTAATGTGACTCAGACTTTGTCCAAAAGTTTCTGGTAAAGTGGAAAAGTGCCTTCCTACTGTGGCATTTTTCTCTGGAATAGGAGACTCTAGGAGATTATTATTATTATTATTATTTTATCTTGGGGAAATTCAGAGAAAAAGGAAGATCTAGGTAAAATAGTTACAGTGAAAACATGCCTTTAGTGATTACAGGTCTACAGTTTATTGAAATGTATTGGCATAAAGGTAGCCTGAAACCTGTCGTTGAAGGAAATCTACCTGTAATGACACTTCTGGCTTAAATCAGCGGCGTTCTGTCACAAACTACTGTTTATATATGTATGGGTTTCATATTTCTTAGACTAAATGAACGTGGTAGAATGGGAACATACTGACTGCGTGTCCCTCAGCTTTGTGGTTGATTGGCTGTCAGCTGACGAACCCTGTGAGCTCTCCTCCATCCCTGAGTCACCGTCATGCAGATTTTTCTCCACTCACCTTAGAAGAAACTTTGCCTCACACACTTTAAAGGTGCTAAAAGTCTGTACCAGCTTTAAAGGTGCACGGGATGAACACTGAAAACAAGGAGGATGGTTGATGATTGACACTTGCTGTTTTTTCTTTCAGACTTCAGATGCACTTTTTATTTTCATCCAGTAAATGTGATGTTTTTTTTTTTTTTATGGTCAGTCATGTTTAACTACACAACTCAGAAGATTAATCTCAGGCTCTCCCTCCATATAAGTGTCATAATATCACAATTTTATTTTATTAACGTTTTAAGCAACAACTGTCGAGTGAGCCAACCAAACCTGATGCTTTACTTGCTTACCAGTATTTTATTATTTTAAATAAAAGACGAAAAAGGGAGTTGAATCAGTTGTAAAGCTATTTGTACTAATACCGACACAATTATGTTGACGTGTAAAAGTGCACAATTACATTTATCATCATTTAAACATAAAAAAACAACATAACTCGGTGCAACTTGAGCTCGTTTTAGTGTCACCGTTCCTTTGGCGTGATTAGTTTTCAGGTGTAAAAGTCACCAACATTGGCTCAGCATTTGTACTCAGACATTGCTGAAGGCTCTTCTCTGCAGAAAAAAAAATACTTCTGCTTTTCTGACTGTGTCTTTGCTAACAGGGTGTGCTTGGTTTAAGCCATGACAGATTGTGATTGGAAGGTTGTTCATCCAGTTACCCTCAAACAGCGTCTCTGTTCACAACAGGTTGGAATAATCACTTTCCTGATATTTCTTGTGTTTATGTCAGTCAGGTAGGAATTAAAACAGCACCACAGCGTACTGATGAACAATTTTACTGTGTTTTGTTTATATAAAAGTGGCCTTTTTTTTTTTTTTAAAGATACTATACCCTTGTTATGTGTTGCTGCTAGAAAACCTACTTTTTTTTTTTTTTAAGAAGACGGGAAACAGAGATATAGACGGTAGATGCTGGGGATGTGGAGTGAGCGAGCGGTGTGGTTGGGGGTAGGGACTGAAGAGAGATACAGAGGGTTGTTGGGGGTAGGGATGTTGTAGATGAGAGGGAAAGAGAGACGGAGAGAGAGAGAGAGAGAAAGAGAGTGTGTGTGTGTGTGTGTGTGTGTGTGTGTGTGTGTGTGTGTGTGTGTGTGTGTGTGCGTTCAGTGGGGGGTGGGGCCACCAAGGTTTGTACTATATTTCTCTCTGTGTGTCTTTTGATTCACGGCAATGTCGGCCTGATAGACGAGATCAAATTACTGTGTGGCTGAACGCAGGGACAGAAGGAAGGGGAGAACGCAGAAAAGGAAGAAAGGCAGGAAGTGAGAGAGGAAAATAGGAAGCAGGGGAGAAACAAAATGAGAGGAAAGAAGAAAAGAAGCATTAAATTAGAGAGCTGCGGAGACAGATGTTTAATGCGAAGAGGTAAAAGCAGAGGTGGGGAAAAAAAGGGAAAGAGTCACTGTTACTACTGAACAGGCAAAATGTCATCACAATTTATACCGATGAATAGGATTAGCGAGAACCACTTAAACAGTTAATTCTCTACAGATATATTTGGTTATGAAGATTATATGCAGTGATTCAGCCTCAAACCCTAAAGCAGGTTTTCTCTCCCTCTGTACAAACCTTCCTCCCTGTACAGAATAAACATTTCACTTTGCAGTGTTTGTACTTTCAAGTCGACTGCTGGGTCTTAAAACTCATTAAAAGTCTGTAACTCAGTTTTAGGCATTAATACGTCTTAAACATGTCCACTTCTCACAGAATAGGCCTCAAATTAAATTGGTGTTCATTTGTTCTGGATGTTGTAGATCTTGATGACTAAAGGGTTATATCCTGATTACAAAACTACTAGGACCATGATGCACTGCAGCTAGCAGCACGGTTGAAACAAATTTATTGTTGAGCTTCTGTCTTTTAAAACATCTTGTTGCTTTTTTAGAAGTCAAAACTTTGACAATTTTAAATTATTAGTTGTATTATTTTGCACCATTTTAAAAAACATTTAAATAGCATTAGTTTCTTTATGCAAACTCAAATGAAACCAATCTACAAGCAGGATGTGGCTCAGAAACATTTTGATAAAAAACTATTGTTTAGTTTTTTATCAAACTTAACTGGCCCAGATAGCCAGTAGAACCAAAACTAGGTGCTATAAAATGTCCTGAGAAAACAGTTAATTGAATCTAAAACTTGAGCTCGGGAATCAGGAAGGAAATGATGATCTCTGCTGTTGAACGATGAGGTTATGTGTGCACATCTTGCACCATGGTTGGACTTGTGTGGTAAAACTGTAGCAGCTAAAACGCCTAACTAAAGGAAAACTATGAGCAAAATCCAGTCAGAATTGACAAAGTCACTGTAATACCAATTATTAGTAATATTTCTACAGATGAATGGAAAATTAAATCTGCAGCCCAGTGAGCTGCTTGCTATTAGAAAATCCTGTAATTGCAATATTACTGTTAAACACATTTTTTCACGTCTTGCTCTCTTTTAACATTATGATATTTCGAGCTCTTTCTGTGACCTCTTGGGCTTCATTATTTGTACCATCAGTTGTGACCATCTACTGCAGTTGGACTCATCCAACAGGTTGAATATTTTTAAGATGCAAATTCTGAATTCATGAAGCGTAATAGCCAGCAAATACAACATTTAAAATGGTTCTTAACACACGCAGATACTTAATCAACCTGTGTTACATTGTACAGCCCAATTGCCCAACAGTAATAACATGCACAGACAGTTATGAGAATGTATTATGGTAATTATGATCACTATACCTTTTGATATGGATAACGTGGTTGAGCGCTTCCATTCAGGGCGCTTTCCAACTTATTTCCTTATTCTTCTTTGCATAATTTGTTTAGCATGTAGTCATAGTTGAAACCAGTTGATGTTTATTGACAAATTTCAATAGACATTGTAATCATGTTGTGTGCAGTAGGCAGATTGTATTCTTCACACAAATCTGACTTTTTGTTTGTTTGTTTTCTGAGGTCTGGAGTCACCTGGGTATTTCTGATCATTGTTTAACTATGGAAAAGTTTACACAAACTAAATATGTCTAAACAGAAATAGGCTTTGAAACGCTCTGACTGCTTGCTGGTGGATTGAATCTTGAATATGACTCACAAGAGCCTTATATTTAATCCACACATGGATTTTACATTTGCTATATCATGAATCTAAGCATTTTCTTTAGGTCATGTCTGAAGAGTCCAGCCATGTAAACGTGTAGCTGCTCTTAACTTGTGGAAGGAAATAAAAGAAGAAGAAGAAGAAGAAGAAGAAGAAGGAATCCCAGAAAGTAGGAAAAGAAGTGAAGAGGGACAGGCAGAAGTCGAGGGCCTAATGTAAACATAATGATTGTGAAAGCTGGGTGAGGTATTTCTAAAGCAAATACAGAACAGGAGCGAACACTGAGGAAAGAACAGGGCATCAGAATCAGAACAGACGGGTCCGAAAACATTTCTACATGATCTCACTGTTTAGTGAGGTGTAAGAGAAGTGGTGCAACAGCAATAAAAAGTGGAGTGTCTGAATTAGAGAGGGTCAACAGTCACGGGAAAGTCAAATACACTGGTCTTTCATATGACCATCGTCGAAGACAAAGGGTGTTTTCAAATCATGCAAATTACCGTTTTAGCTCTTCTGTGGCGTCGGTATCTGGCGAGGCTTTCATGTTCAACTGAACGCAGTGTGGGATGGTCAAGGAAGGCAATCTGTTCAACATGTGGAGTTTTCTGTCTGTTTTTTGAGTTTACACCAACAGACTTTAGTTATTTTACAAGAAAAACAGTGGGAGGTAGTGGTGGCATTAACAGCGAAGCGTAGATATATTGAATAGACACTTAAAAAGGTCTACGTAGCTCTGAACTGAATCATGCCGAAAATTCCTGTGAGCAGCTTTGATTTCTGGGTCCAGATGTTGTTTATGCTCTTCCGTGTCACTGTTCCATAGTTTATACAATCATTTCAAAGAACTGAGCTATAGTTTATGTTATTAAAAACACTTCAGAGTTTTGCAACAACAGAACATTTTTTCCATCTTCTGCTACTTGTCTTTTGGATGTAATTTTGTTTTCAGAGTTAAACATGGAGTCTTGTTCCTCGCTTACAATAAAACGTTGGGGAGAAGAAAAGCTCGTCCCACAAGAAACGAGGAATTTGTAGTCTGTGGATTAAATGTGGGCTGTAGAAATGTTTCAAAATTATTTTTAATGTCACCTGAAAAATTATATACCAATTTACGTCACTTAGCATTTCTGTGATTTAACAAATGAATTGATTTTAATCGATGGAAAGCGTGATTTCGTCAATCCTTTATTCGTAACGGTATAAATTGTACAATATCTTGCAGTGTGCATTCAGCCGTCCCTGTTTAGTCCGCTTCAGTCGAACTCTAGTTTGTCTGCATGGAAAGTCCAGTTTGTTTGATGAACACACAATCAGACTCTGATGTAAACCAAAAACATGCGAAACCCCGAAGTTTCACTCATGTCTTGTTTGGAGGTTTTTGTGTCGTTTCCCTCAGTAGCCATTGGTGTAGCGCCACCACAGGTGAGGAGGTGAACTGGTTTTTCAAAGAGTTTGGATTGTTAGACACAGTGCAGTGTGACAAATATAACACAATTTGCAATTTTCCAATCTTACTCAGTCTACCAGACAATCAGGTGTGAAAACATCCTCAGATACTTGTTACAACAAACAATAGGTGCATTTGTTTAAAAATCGATCAGGACATATTTTTTGCAGGCAAATTGTTATTATTATTATTAGTATTATTATTATTAGTATTAAAAAAAACTGTATTTAGATGCTACCAGAACAAATGCCAAATGATGATCCTAGAAATAAAAATGTATCACTACTATGTTGAGACGTGTCTGCAGCTCATTAAGGCAGTAAGAGAGAGAGAGAGTGATACTTTCAGCAGATAACAGGAAGGATAAACACAGCTTCTCTGTCATGGACCATGTTGAACTTTGAATTTATTTTCAGCCTTTTGTGAATTTCTGAATGCAGGTAAATGTCTACACAATCCAAGGAAAACAGTCTGAAACTTGGGTTAAACGTTTCTACTTCTGTCCTCATCAATTGCTAATATTTAATGTTAAAGAGAGTTTAAAAGGTGAACTCTAGCATCATTTTCTCTGCTTTAAAATGCCAGTAAAACTTTCTACACCCATTTCATGTCCAACAATCATTTGGTGAAATGTGGGTTACACCCTGGACGGGTCGCCAGACCATCACAGGGCAACTTCCTCTTTTTTCCTTTTGGCTTGTTATTTTGTTTGTATTTCCTTTTAACTCATGTAAAACACTTTGAATTGCCTTGTTGCTGAAAACGTGCTATATAAATAAATCACCTTACTTCACCTTGCAGAAAAGCACAAGCATACACACACAGCAGAATTTAGCTAACAAATTATAGGGTAATAATTGAAAGGGATTTGGGAAATTGTATCAATTGGACTGTCAGCCCAAGGTAACCTGACAGCAACTGGAGGGCTTCTTCAGACTGAAACAGGCAGAATATGTGTCGATCCAGCAAGAGTCACCTTGGGGGTGCCAGAACATTATCGTCATCACACCATTCCTCCTCGCGCTTCGTGTTTACCTGCGGGGAGCACGCTGTGTTTTCATGTAATAATAAATCTGCCTCCACATGAGTTGGCTGACTTAACTTACTGTATATTGTGATTGCTGGCATGCAGCCTTGGCATAAACAGGATAATCCCTTGTGCAATGAAAAAAATGATGCACTCCTCACCAAACCTGAAAGGAAGCATTACCATTTTTAAGGAACAATCTTTGTCAGTCAGGATTATAAAAAAACGAATTAATATGGATTTGTCAGTGATTTTTAAAATGCCGTGCACCAGACACTAATATGTAAATGTGTTGTGTAATTGGTGTTTTCATGTTGGCTCTACTGCCGTAATGCTTCCTGTGTCATATTTTTATTTATTCAGCTGAATCGGTTGTAGAAGATGTACTGTACACCTACAGTTATCGTTGCTGTGGCCCTCGCCCAACAGCTTTTTGCTCGTGTTTCTGCTGTACCCTCCTTAAGTTTTTATCCAGCCAGAGTGCCGGCATTTTATCTAATTATCTATCAGAACACAACCAGTCAATCTGTCCGTCCGTCTGTCCATGTTGGCAGTCTCTCCCACCGAAAAAAAAAAAAAAGAATCATCTCGCCAGACTCGTCTCCCCGTCCCTCGCCCGTTTCAGCTTGCTGATGATTGGTTTACTTTCAGAGCTTCAGAGCTGCTGCTTGTGTGCCGGTTTGTGTGAAAGCGTTTCAGTTGGTTAAGTCTCGGGGACGGAGCGATGAGGGGCTCCTTGTTGGTGGAGGGGTGCCAAATGGAACAGATGGGCGGAGACAGTGCGCTGCCAGAAGAGACTAATTATCAGGATTTTGGTTCCAAAACAAACATATTGCAATCAAATCACATGCTGCAATCATCTCCGCATTGTTCTGTGTTTGTGTGCGCCGTATTTGTGACAATGACTTGGCTCAATTAACTTGTGGCGGACAAGATTGGATCAGTTCCAGCGTCGTTATTCGGAAATAGTTGGAGCCCGATTTCCTCTAGCACTCGGCTTTTGTTCTCAATCATGCCATCATAGCTGTTGTAGCGAAGTGCTAATTGCTGTGGATAGATTGAAACAACATTGTCACAGTTTGAGTTTGTAAAGTTGTGCCTGTTTCCCTGTTTCCTTTTGCCCTTTAAGCTATTTGGGACTTTAAACTATCCTTCACACTTCTTTGATTTATCTGCTTGTCCTCTGGGACAGTCAAACACAAAATGCCTCAAAAACAAAATAGTTTTTTCTTTCAATTTTAAACTTTATGCTCTTGCAAGAGGCATATTTCAGACTCTTTGAGCTTGAACGTTTCAAGTGACGAACTATTGGAAGAATGCACAGCTTACTTTGAGGAATAAGCTGACCTGTACTTTTTGTTTTCAAAAAGATATGATGACCACAATCTACCCAGAAGACATCAGGTTAGCTTATCTTGTTCAAATAATGATACCATATCAGTTAAACGCGCATTTCATTGGTGTGGAAGTTTTCCTGTTAAGATGATTCCTGTGCCAATGTTTTCTTTGTCTTGTGCAAAACAATAGGTGATTCTGTTTTGCCCAAGACAAATCCTTCTAAAACTAGCATTAGATTTTCTCTGATACTGTTTATTTGGATTCTGACCCGCTCCTCTGATAACAAGAAATCAAATGTGCTTAAAGTGTTAATAATTACAGATTAAGCTTTCTTCCTGTTCACATCCTTCTTAGTTGTAGAGTTGCTAAATCTGAGCTGCAGTCTGTCGGGTTAGAAATGGAGAGGGGGACACTCAGACTTCAGAACGTTAAATGTTGGTATGACTTCATTGGGGGTGAAAATGTTGGTAAAACAGCTAAAACAAAATTACTGGATGATCATAGGAATTCACCTTCTGCAAAGAGTGGCCATTTTTTTATATGGCATGGGTGTGAGAGCTGCAAGATTGTTCAATAAAGCCAGTAATAAAAAGAACAAAGATTGTTATATGACATGCTACAGTTCTCATACTTAAAAAAAAAAAAAAGATTCTTCCACTGTCCATTGCTCTCTCACTTTGTCTGCCTTGGCCGTCGCTCCTGCTATGACCTGAGCGAGAGAACATGACTTAATACACTTTGGGATTTAGGATGAAATGCACATTTTGTGCATGCATGGCCATAAATTTTGAATTTTGACAGCATATATATCTATGAATATACCCATATATTCATTGATATAGCCATGATCTTGAGAAGATGTAGTGTGTCTTGGTGAGTTATTTTGAAAATATGGATGTTGTGCTCATTTGTTTTCCTGTTGTGTGATCTCTGAAGATTGAATCCTCCATCCGGCGAAAACAGGCTACACTTTTTGTGTCTTTTGTGTGTTTTTTGTGTGTCAAAAACTTCCAACAAGCTGCCAACATTTCCAAATTTGATATATTTCCCTTATAAGTTTAAAGGTTCATCAAATAAAGTAAAGCAACTTAAAGGAACAACTTTAAAAGTTCCAGATATTTTCAACATAGATAGCAAATAGATTTAGTCAGTTTTCTTTATCTTTACACTAAACTATTTCCAAAGAAGACCATGCAGAGACTTCTCACCTCTGCAGCCAGCAGGTATTGTCTGCTTGGTCCACACACAAAACAGAAGTAACCTTGTAAATCTGTCAAAATTACTTATTTATTTAAAAAAAAAAAACATTTGAAATATTGTTTAAATACCATGTATAAGAGTCTCACGTGTTTTCTTTTTAATTTGTAGATCATTTCTGATCTCAGGCTTTTTGTTATACTGATTTTAGTTTATTCCAATTACTTTGCACAGCGCTGTGACAGTAGCATTTTGATAATATTTTAAAATAAACACAACAGATTTGACACTTCAAGCCAAATCTTTAGCATCTTATTTTAGCGATTAGCATGTTTGGCGAGGCTAGCACCTGAACAGCTGCTTCAGGTGTATTCAGTAGTGAATGTGAATCCTGACCTTAACTGTGAGGGGGGAAAAGCACATCTGGAGCACCGCAGCTCAACAGGTTTGATAAACACACATTCTTCGGGAGCTGGAGCGCACGTTGCGAGATGAGGGGCTTTACAAGTTGATTAACTCAAAGTAGTTGGGAGGTATTTTTTCTCTGCGTGCCACTGAGATTCCCAAATTCAGCATTTTCCAAGACGGAGGCTAAAAGTTCAAAAAGATACGCTCTCGCGTTATCCAGTTATATACGCTCATCCTTCCTGTTATCTAATGAAAGGTCGTGGTCTCTCACAGCCTGAATGAACCACATATACTGAAAAAGTTCATTTTTCACTTCACTTCACTTCACCCCCCTTTTTTAAGTAACAGCATCCACACCGAAGAGCATTTCCTGGTAGCGCCCAGGATACTTATCTCTGATAAGACTAGGATTGTATTGTTGTGTTTCTGATAAGTTGAGAAACAGCCAATAAAGGCTCCAGCCATTTTCTTGGGACAGATGCAATATATATATATATATATATAGGCTTTAGGTCACTTGGGGCAACACAGAACCACTGAGACTGGATCAGTGCCACCAGCCTGACATCCAGTCCAAGAATTGTCCAAAAACAATACCAGATTGCCTCTGTCCCACCCCTAGCTAATAAAACAGCCAAAATTAAGCAAACACAAGCAACAATCTTTCATCTTTTGCTAACAGATTACAGTCTTCCTCCTCTTAATGGGAGAAAACTGTATGACGTAAATTGGTAAAATACTGGCTTGAGTAGCAATATGAGTGTGTTTTCCATTTGAACATATTTGTGATCTGAGTCGATGATTAATTGTGGCATAAGAGAAGATCTTTAAGCTGTCACAGAAACTAAACAAACCTTTATCGGCCATAATAAACATTATGCTTTAATTTACACGGCCGGGGGTTGGGAGGAAATCACACAGACTTGTCATACTGCGAGAGGCAAAAACTAAATTAGACTGGCCTTCACTGTAAACACACTGTTGAAATGCGAACCACTTCGTTAGCTCAAAAACAATTAAACTCATGATTAAAGCTCCGTTTTAAGAAATGTCGTTTTCCCCCCCCCTCCCCTCTGCACATACAGAAAAGTGTTTGCCCACGCACATCCAATCTAGATTTACAGCCAGGGTGGATACATTTAGCCAATAAAACCATGTTTATATTGTTGTCAGGGTGACACAGATAAGACAGATAAACAGTTGCTGAACTGAACTACCACTGCTGGGTGAATCTGCCTTTTCCACACTCACAAAGCCACTCATGACTCTTTTTTTTTTTTCTCCATCTATTTCTCAATGTGCAGTCTTCTGTGTTGATTTGTTTCCCCCCTCGGTCGACTCAGTGTCAGAGGAAATCCACCGATCCCGGACCCACACATGACCTAAACCTTTAAAGTGCTGAAAGTAACGGGGCATTTTGGACACATGTCACAGTTTTCACTCTGGTGCAGAAGGAAGTTGCAAATATTCTCGCCCGCATAAGACATTTGATCATGATAGACATGTTGCAAAGTCACTTAACAAGCTTCATTGATTTCAAGCTTCTAATTGTCTGTTTTTGTGCTTTTAAAGAAGACGTTTTCAGCTGCGAGGCCGCATAGAAACATTTTCTGATGGAATAATATGTCCGTTAATTTGTTTTTTCTTTTTTTTCTTCTTCTTCTTCTTCTTTCTAAAAGCTTTTATGAGTACCCTGATTTAGCTCAAGAGGTAACCAGACCGCAGTCTTGTTTCTGGGAAATGGAGTAAAATCACACTCTTTCCATTTTTATCCTATCGTCTCACTCTGTTTCACTCTGCTCACATAAAGTCGCCCTTTACCTCTTTCTCCATCTCTCTCTCACTGCACATTCCATTTCTCAGCGGCTCCTCCTTTTTCTGCTCTCTCTCTCCTCTTTTCCTTGATACGCAGTATTCCTCTCTTTTTCCCCCCTTTGTCCTTGTCTGTCATCCTAATAGTCTCTCTCTCTCCCCCTTCTTTCTCCCCCTTCCTCCGACCCTGACCCACTTAGCGGGCTGCTTGTTATTCAAACCTTTGCTTTACCCACACAAATACAGACGTACACACACAGAAATGGAGAGTGAGCTGCAGAGATATGAGAGGGAGAGAAAGAGATGGGCATGGGGAGGGAGAGCGGAGAGGTAATTCGGGTTTACTACAAAACACGGGCAATCTTTTTTTAGTCCTCTTGCTCAAAGATTTGATACAAAGTAAGTACTGATAAAAAAGTTGCTCTTTCGTGAATCATATGCAATGAACAACACCCAAAGCCACGTGTTTTCATTGAAAAACCACCGCATGCTCAAAATCGAGCTAAAATGCTGCTTCAGTTCTGACCTGCTGCCTCATTTTAAATTTAAAACAAAGTAAAACATTGTCCGGCTGGAAAATGTCCGTGTTCTCATGGAGGCCTAAAGGTTACGATTTTGCATCACTGTTGATAATATGTTTGCATAGGATTTTAAAACAACATCATGTTTCCATGTGAAAAGGCTTTGTTCCACAAATGACACCGAAAGAAATTCCCAAGTATTCACTGGACCACAGCTAAGCTACTGCACAATCGCACCATTTTGTGCAAAACGTTGGAGAAAGCCGATGTGGAATTTTTTCTTTTCTTTCTTTCTTTTTGCCTCCTCTGCCGTTTTGGTTTCTGTGCGTCTCTGCTAGCTGAACTGAACTTCGTGTTTGTGTCCAGGGTTGATTGTCACAACTTTAGTTGTTTTAAACTTTTTAATCGTTGCTGTGACTGTGGATGTGAGTACGTTTAGGTGACAAATGGGATTAATGAGTTTGTCAGAGGCTGGGAAAGCAAGTGGGGGGAAAGAAGAGACCCGACTTTCAGCTTCGAGGGAAAGCAGTGAGGGAAGGAGGTTTAGGGATATTAGCATCTTCTCTAAATAAATGGAAATTGATATCTTAGCCAGAATTACAGTAATCTGAATAGGGTGAAGCTCCCACTAAATATTAGTTTAGGTTTTAGCATCTGTTGAAGTTAAAATTTAGATAATTCCACACATACTAGTGAGTTTCTCTACGACCATTTATGTTCTAATAGTTCAAACACCAAATATTAATATGCATGTTAATGCTTTAGCACAGCCACAGAAGCTAACGGCTAGAGGAAGAGCCAGTCAGGCCAATGGTGCTCCTAGACTGACTGCTTTGCCTGTAGCCATGTAGCATTGGGGCTAGTGCATTTGCTACTGAATATTTTAGATATATTCAAAAAATCATGAATTTTTCTCAAATAATTTGGAGCCATGTTCCGCAGGAAAATCCACAAATGGAGGCGGGGATTCGTTGCAGTTGTGTTTTATTGTGTTTAAAGTCAAAGACTTGCGTCTAGTTAACACAACTAGTGTTACTTTTGAAATCTTGAGGCGTCACAGATTGTCAGTAGGTGTCGTGTTAATGTAAAACAGACTTGATTCACTTCTCCAAATAGTCTGTCAGGAAATGTCTTTTATGGACGAGAGAGGCAGACAGAAGACAGTACAGAACTCGTCTAATCCCATCACACATAAACTTAAAACAATAAAAGATATAGAGTCCAAAATGAAAGCAATGTCTACACTTTATTAAAACAGCATTTTTCCATTTTTTTTTTTTTTTTTTAAAGCAGGACTGGTGCCAAGCACTTCCAACTACGCGCTTTGAGAAAAACATTTACTCAACTGATATGACAGAAGACATACAGCGGTGAGGCTTCGACGTTAAAAAAAGCTTTTAATATTTAAACCGGTGCTGGTTTTAGATTCGTCGTTCGAACAAAAGTGTGGAGCAGGCAGATGTAAAGTTAAAGGAAGTGACAGCTACTGAGATCCATCTCTGTCCTCGTGTCCCTCTGAGTTAATGAGGAACGTAATAGGTTCCACTCACTGAGCGCTCACTGAAAAGAAATCATCACTGTTTCTCTCTTCTGGCCTTTTTTTTTTTTTTTTTGCCTCTGTCCCCATTCTTTCTGCTCTCCTCTCCTCTGACCGTTCTTACTGTGAGTTGAGACCTATATTTGTCCCTGGGATTACACAAACACATTTCCATTTTGTTTACTCTGTGCAAATGAATCTAACTGCGCCCTGATACAATCTGATTAAGGGACTCTGAAACTGCTTCTGTTTTTCTTCACCAATACATTTAGGGAAATTACATAATTGAATGTGATTAAGTGTATAGTTCAAGTTCATGAGTTTCCCTCTGTCTGTGTTGTTTGAAAGGAAGAAGTAAATGCTGCTTGTTCGTTTTTTTTTTTTTTTTTTTCTGCTCAGAACCATATCTGACCTTTTAACGTTTATTGCAAGAGCTTCACGCATGTTTGCTGATTCTGGTCCAGTGTGTCCCCAAAAAGCGAACATATATTCTGACTTCCAGTCAGGTTCCTTGTTCTTGTTTTCCAGGTTGACCTTTGGCCCCGATCAGAAGCAGGTTTAACTGGTTCTGAAGAAGCTTTGGGCTTGTGCTCTTGCTGGTCTTACTGGACTGAAGGTTCTTTCTGAGCACATTCTGTTACCAGCTCTGTAACATTCTTACACAGGAAATGAGGCGGGAGGAAAAAAAATTGATCAGACACGAGCCGCTTACTGGTGTCGAGGCATGCCGAGTTTCAAAATTTGTTTCAAAACCACAAAAAAAAAACAAACAATAAAAACAAACATTTCCATCATATTCTCCCGATGAAAGAAATCTGTCTTGTTTCCTTTATGATGATAAATCCACCATCACGTTTTAAAACTTTAACTAGAAGCAGATTTTACAATCTATACTCAATTGTCATCCTTGTGTTAACCAATAAGGAGTTATGTCATAGTCTTTTTTGTTCAAAGTTTTTCATTAAATACTATTTTACTGTAAAATACAGTAGTGCATGATCAGTCCGTGTGAATCTCATATTGGCCTATAAAAGGAAAACGTCAATCCCCAACACAGCATTTATAAAAGTCAAAGATGGTTTACAGCAGAGCTGCATGATATCAAGAAAACATGCGATTAAATGAGGGCAAACCGGGATGATGATACAAATAAAGTATAAGTATGCAGTGTTAATATCTTCCTGCTTTGGATTCACAAAACCTTAACAGTGAGTATTTGAAGCAGATACTGGGGAACAAAAATAATAAAAACTAATTTGGATGCTTCTCAAAACTGTTTCTGACTTTAACAGCAACAAGTCTAACCAAATATACGACTGGGATTGAGAGCTTGAGTTTACTGAGGAGTTCTGCAGTCAGAGTAGTTCGTCATGATTAGTCCTAGTTTACAACACAGTGTAAGATGAAATGTAAAGATACGAGAAGCAGAGTATAATCATGGCTATTTTAAAAAAATAAATATAAGTAGTGATCTACTGAAGGTATTGTTCAAGTTTAGATTTAAAATAACAGAATAATCCTTGAAAGCTCAGCATTTGGTATTTCTGATGGCATGTGGAGAGGGAGAGTATTGTAACATCGGCGACTGTGTGCTGTTTAGTTTTTTGTGTTTCAGAAAGAGACCAACAACACAAATTGAAATCTAATATTGCTGGATATTGTCTGTCATTTTGAAAACATTAAAAATGTTGCCACGCTGCAACCTGGAATGTAAATAAAAGCTCCAAATAACTGGAACATTTTGGACTTAAAAGTGGTGTGAAATTAGGACTTAGAAATATCAAATATTTGGTCTTTCTTGGCATTTCTGAAAGCATGTATGTGGGCCATAGATTTTATTGCAAGGAGACTTTATTTACTCAGGATTTCTTAGTGTTTTGTTCTTCCTCTAGGTTTGTGTGAACTTCTGCTAGAAGTCTTGTGTGACCGGCTCTGTTAGTGAATGGAGGAAAGTTATTCAACACTGAGGTCAGACGCTCTCCTCCCTCCCCTCTCTGTGTAGATGTTCTCGCTGAGAGCAGAATGATTCAGAGGGATGGAAAATGTGCGTCTTCCTCTTATTGTTGTTATTGTATTGATATGTGAA
Organism: Poecilia latipinna; assembly: GCF_001443285.1. NCBI lineage: Eukaryota > Metazoa > Chordata > Actinopteri > Cyprinodontiformes > Poeciliidae > Poecilia > Poecilia latipinna. The sequence goes on along the minus strand of NW_015113069.1, from coordinate 49,322 downwards.
ACTGTTCTGCGTAGAGCGCTAAAACTTAACTGTAAATGCTCCAAACCAACATCCTGTCCATCACAGTGTCTGTTTGTTCCTTTTGGCTTTCTGTTTGCTCTGTAATTCTACACCTCGTTTGCATAATACCCAACAGCTGGCGAATGGATAGGGCAGCTACACCTGTCTGTCCACCTTAATGTGTGTGTGTGTGTGTGTGTGTGTGTGTGTGTGTACACAAGTCAGTGCTTTGCTTCTGCCCACCTGTTCAAATGTTCCTCTTGTGTTTGTCAACTGAAACAATGATTATGTACCCAGGATACCGCGAATTATTTGAATTTGGCTCAGCATGCAAATATGGATTTGTTTGGTCTCTCTTTGGGTTGGAAGTTAGGCTTCAAGAGTAAAAATCAATAAATGCAACACTGCTGCTTATAGATTGTGGCATTTGGTGTCTTTTAAAGCAGTGCTGGTAGAAACTGGTTATATTGAAGTTACATTTTTTTGATTAGACTTTGACTTCTCGTTTTGTATTTTAAACAAACACAGTCGGGTTGCTGTTTCAATAAATTCCACGTTTCTGAAATGTAATGTTTTCAGAGGTAAAAAAAAAAAGAAAAGCTGAAATGAATGTCTAGTTTAAAACACTCCTCTACTATGTTCATTAACTCCTCTTAATGAGCTGACATTAAATGTGTGTAACACATGACATTAATACCTTTGGACAAGTTAAAACAAATGAAAAGGAAGGAGGAAGTGTGGTTCTGGTAATAGAGGAAGTTTGGTAAAGGTCATGCTCTACACTAAGAAAAATGTCCCTTGTAAGTTATAACAAATATGTTTTCATGTTTGACTCGTTGGAAAATAAAAACATTATCTTATTTTAAATTACCAGCTAGTTGACTTAACTCCTTTAAACAAGACGCCGTCGGTCAGACAAACTAGGACTGGTGTGAAACTTAAAAGTCTTTTTGTTTGATAAGAGATTTTTGGTTCAACTAGATGTACAATTTATTGAGCACTTTATGTACTGCTTCGCTCTCCTTTGTGGGGTTTTTGTTCATCAGTTAAATTTGTTGGAAAAACGAAATCTATTTTATAAAACTAACCTTTTTAAACACACACAGACGGACTACAAGAGGGCCTTCGGCGTCAGAAGGAGAAGAAAGACAGAAAATGGTTCTGACTGCTTGCCAGTTAATCTGTTACCTCCGTCTCACTGGAGGCTGGCTGCTCTCTGTTTGCTGTGTTTGATTTTTCAGTTTGTTGACATTGTTTCTCTTGCTTTTGTTCTCTCCAGCTGGACGGGGACACCATGTTCCTGGGTATGCCAGAGGCAGGCCTCGACTTCACCTCCACCAATCAGGTTAGTTGGCGTCTGTGACGCCGCGCACGGCTGTGTCAAAGCGTGACCCCCGGAAGGTGTGCGTCTGGTTTAAGCTGCGTCAGTATCTTTCCTGAGTTACTGGTGGGAAATTTTTTAAACAACCCCCAGCAGGACTGGATTTAGGAGGGGCCGCCTGGTTGGAACGTGTTTTGGCCACACAGGTTGATTGTACACGCGCAGATTACAACGGATTGGTGGTTAGATACACATGAAAACTTTTCTGCATCAAACTAGTTTTTCCTAAACAATTTTTATGGTTTTCTTTTTTATCTGTAGAAAATAAATTACCCAAAATGTTGCAGTAACTGTTTCATAACCCAAAGCTGGATTTTCTGAGCTTCCAGTCAAACTTTAACAACAGCAATTTCCCTTGAAGTCAAAACTCGACTAGGATTGTCGGCAGTCGTAAAAGTTGCAAATATGATGTGTTTATAGCCACTTCTGACAGCAGTGCAAACAGTACCGGGCATCCTCTCTATGACTGTTTTTCCTTTTAGTTTTTGATTTTAGAAAAAGGTAATAATTACATTATTGGCTCGCATTGCCTCCAGTAATTAGCACCACATCGATTAGCAAGTCCCACTGGTTTCCCTAACCTGGAACCAGAAAGCACTGAAGTGAGATGCGACATTGTGCCTAGCGCTGATGAAACGAAACGTTTCACATTATGATTTTCTAATAGCTGTTTATTGGTCGACTATGTTAAAATACAACAAAATAAAACAGTACAAAGTACTGTTTCCATAAAAAAATGAATTAGACCATCAGATCTACAGTATGTGTGCTTCTATGATGAAATATTTTTGATAATTTGTAGTGAGGTGATCTGAAGTTTGAAACTGAAATTAATTCTGTATCCTATCATCTTATGAGCAAATGCATGGCTTAAGAAATAGTAGCTTTATTCTTTAAGCTGTATTAATCCCCAAAGTTACTGCAGGTTTGCACAAAATGAATGATTAATGATTTTGTAATATTTCATTAAAAGCATATATCTGGTTTACTTCTCTTTCCCGTCTTCCAAATCGCATCAGAGAATTATGACAGAACCAACAATTTGTAAACTTGTTTTTCCGCTTCGGTTTGTGCAGAATGGAAAACATAATTCGTCAGTAAGTCATGGAAATTTTCAAGTTTCAGAATCCAGCCTCAGTTGGAGAGACAAAGAATCCCCTGCAGCTATTCTCACTGAATCGATTATTCTTCGGACTCTTTTCAGACTCAACTAGGGCAACGCCGGACTATTTGCATAAGATAAAAAAAGAACAAAAACCAAACATCAACAAAAGCAAAACACTAATGAGGTAAACACGTAATTAATTTCTTAAAATAATATGTTTTAAAATCCTTCTCGCAAAAAGAAATGAAAAGAGAAGGAAAGAATCAATGCAAATTCTCTTTGAAAGTGGAAAAAAACCACAGATATTAATGTAAGATAAAGTTCCATGAGCTGTAATATGAAAATAACGCCTCACCACATGTTTTTCTTCTCACTTTTTAGTTTAGTAGAAGAACTCAGAGAACAAGATTGCTTCTACAATGAGAGCTAATCCTGTAGACATGCCAGGCAATGACTAGTAATAACTTATAAGCCACAAAAAGGACGTTAAAATCAACATAAACCAGGAATCTGATGTGAGCTCAGTTTCTGTCCTTTGTCATCATTTAATGCTGTTAAATTTTAAAGTATTTGTAGAGGAGCTGCATTCAGTCCCGATAACTGACACTATCCGCTTTACAGAAGAGTGTGCAGGTTACACCTGTTTGAAATTAAACAAAAAAACATCATTAGCGCATCATTTGTGTAAATATTCTTAATCAGATTAATCCACATCTTGATTAGTCTGCGGTGTAGTTTTGTTTCTCGAAGAACGATGAGGCGTCCTGTCTCCTCAGAGTTCCCCTTCTAGCTATTTTCGGTCTTATTTCCAGTTACAATAAACAAATTTCCTCCCCATTCTGCGGTATGAATCAATATCACTTACTCCACCCGGGCAGAGGCACCTGAAGCAAAGCGGTGCGCTTCGATTTCTAACCTCTCTTGTTTCCTTCACCGAGAGCGAGCCGCTGCGCTGCCGTGTGACTGCCGAGCAACACCACGGGCGTATCGACTGAGAAATGGCTAAAATTTAGACTTTTAAAAAGACCCTTCGTATCTCTGTTGAGTTCCCCGCTGGATAGTGTCTTTAAAAAGGACTCAGACGCAGATCCTCTGTGGACACGTCAGAAAAATAGATAAAGAACTCGCACATGAGGAGTGATGTCCTCGTTTAAGTTTGGATGTTACTGAGTCACTGAAGCGGCTCATCGGTGTTTTCTGAGCCGTAGACTCTGCTGATTGACCAACCACGCAGTTTTGGAATAGCTCAGTTTTGTGCCGCAAAGAACCAGCAGGATCAGGGCGAATTTGAACGGGTGGGGGTGCACAGTCTAGATTTAAAACGCATCACGCTTTGAGTTGAACGCAGCACATGGCAAGACTGGTATTTTTAAAAGCGGCGTGTAAAAAGAAAAAAAAAAGTCTTTTTCCACATGAAAGAAGCGGTATCTGTATCTTGTGTCGAGAAACCACAATCTGACGTCGCTACAATGCGCCACAAAAGTTAAAATTATCACCTTGGCTGAGGCTTGTAGAAGTATTTAATTTTATTAGATTATTGAGGGTAAACACTTAAACACCGAAAGCAATTCAAACACACTAAATGCCCGTTTTGAATTTATGAATGTGTGTGCACATCTCTCTACCTGAAGAGTGAGATTCTCTGTCAAAAGCTTGTTTTTCTTTTCTCTCGTATCTTAGAAAACGAATTGCTTTTGAGAGTAAATTGGTGCGAAAAAGTCACTTTCAGAAACTCTGTAAAACAAAATCGCATGACAAACTGATCTGAAAATTAATTGAATAATAAACTGAGCCAGTAACAGTAGCAGGTGCTGCTATAAGCCCCAATAATCAGATATATTGTGAAATTTATGATAATGAACTGCTCAAGGAAGATGGATGGAAATTTCCATTAGAAAAACGCAGCCTTCATGGCATAAAGCTACAGCAGCATCCACATTTTGCTGCACTCTGTGTAATAAAAAAAAAAGAAAAACCTTGAATAAATGAATCTACTATTGCAGCACGTAAAGTTACTTTTGTTAATCAGTGGTTGGTTCATACATTGGCTCTTCTAACAGCTCTGAATTAAATGTGGCAAAATAATTTTTAATTTATTCTCTGAACATCAAATCTTCATATTTCCATTCGGTAGAAATAAGATTCATTGAGGTAAAATTTTTTTTGCCACTTTTCAAAATGGGAAAGACAAGAGCACATACCATTCACGTTTCCAGATGTGTTTTGGTCTTCAGTTCAATTCAAGAATATTTTACTAAACATTGTTGTCACTCATGTCAGCCTCTGACTGAACTTTGACTGAAGACGCTGTTGCTACCTGACATCTTCTGGATGACACCATCAGCTGGTGGTCAGCACTGCTAATCCACCTCATTTGCTTTTGCCGCTTCTCTTTAAGTCTCTGTCCAGCCTTATAGTTAGAAAGCCAGGCAGAGAGACTTTGTTCTCGTTTCTGTATGAACTGGAGGTGGGTGATATGGACTTAGAATTTTATTGCAATATTTTGTGGTGCTATTGTGATAAAAAAAATAAGATGATTAAAAAACTACTTATTACGACTTTTTTAGGTAACTAAATGGCACAGCATTCATTGCACCACAAACAGAAATATTGTTAAAACATTCCCATTTTAAATGGACTTGAAATAGTAAAAATATAAGTTCAGATGATGACACTGTTAGTTTTGTGTTGTGTTTTTTTTTTTTTACATTATTGATTGAAATGAATAAATCCTACGATAAATCAAAATTCTTGTCATAAATGATAAACGGTGCAACGAATGCCCAACCTAACACGGACTTCCTCCTCCTCCTCCTTTTCGACTCCTGTGTGATTTGGGGTCGCAGTTCAGATATTATTTGCGTCGTTGAGACGTTACCATGGTTTTGCATCATAACAACCGTCTGAAAGGAAAAAGGGAAGAGTAAAAATGTCTCCAGCTGCACAATGTCCCAAAACTAGACTCTAAATGATCTCTTTATTACACTTAAAAATTTTTTAGAGGTAGTAAATTGGCTACAGGATGGCAGCTACTCACTCGTAACAACAATAATACTGCAAATATTTAAAACAATTGTAATAACGCCAACCGCATCTGGATGAGGACTCATGTTTATCTTGCATTAATCACACGCAGTCGGGAAATCCCTCAGTTTGAAACCTGCTGCAGATTTCCTCATTATGAGACGATGCTACTGCGACCCAACATGGAAATTGTTAGACTTATTTATTTATTTTTTTACACGTCTTTTCCAGGAGTGGCAATAAGTGCGCAGGCCGTTGTAGATGTATGCTGCCGTTGTCGCAGTTGTTGTGGGATGACAGACACAGAAAAGCTCAGCTGCTGTTAGATTACTTGGCAACAGCCCTGAGCTGCACCGTGCAGCCAGCCGTTTGCAGGCGGCTGCGAATGTAACCTGCGCTCACATTGCAGCTTCCAGCGGCCAAACATCAGAGCTCATACGACGTTTGTTTGTTAGCGCAGAATTACCTCACCGCCGAGGAAAAGCCCATATTAATAAGCCCCGCCACTACATTATTCATAGAGAAGCATATAGAGAATATTGTGCGGCACAGAAACCGAATGATTTGATGTTTTATTCATGGTGTTGTTCAGTAAGAAGATGGGGAGCAGTGAGGGGAATGAGAATTTATGGCTTTATTACTGAAGTACCGTTTCTTCCATAAAGTCAGAGGTTGTTAGGAAGAATGAGCTCGATTTGAGTCTGGCCTGAGCCGAGTGTTTGTCATTTTATTACCCGTTAATGCAGCAAGGAGAGATGTAACTGTGTCAGAGCTGAAATACAGAGGCTGCAGACAGAAAGAGGACAGCCACTGTTAAGAAAGAAAAGCAGAGAGAGGAACAATGAGTTATTTTAGTCAAATTTCATCCCTTTATTACAATGTGAGAGTTACAATTTAGTTCAGTCTTACCATATCATGCGGGTTTTTAGATTATTATCATTTTTTGAAGTACAGAAGATGCAGAGAATTCTGTAAAAACATAGCAAGATCTAAATATTGTCTTCCTGCGACATTTGCTAAAGACCATTGAATCTTCATTTATACTTGCAGTATACTAAAATATAGTATACTTTTTAAACATTTAGCTTTTATTCTTCTCTGTTAACAATTTAAGAAGTTTTTTTTTTCTGTGAGCTTGACCCCGCTGAAGTAACATGTTACTTTATAGGTAAAGTGAAGTGAGGAACAGGATCTGTAAATGACTTGCTGCACGTGTGCAGGGGAGTTCCTGTGGTTCGCAATCATGAACCTTTTCAAAGGAAAAAAGATGTTCAGTCACCTTGACCTTTATATTTTAGTCATTGTACACATCATTAAGGCTCAATTTCACATTTTCCACCATTTTCTCCATTTCGATGTGGATATTCTAACGGTTTATGTGTCAGTATTAAAATCAGGTTTTCTAAAAGTGGATGCCTCTAAAACAGAAAAACTGAAACTTAACTCTGAATGAGCTGAATGCCTTCTTGCTTAAATCTGCTTTGCAAATAAAACTTGACTCGGTTATAAGCAAAGAATAAAAACCCTAAATCAGAGTATATGGGGGAACCCAAGGCATCGTAACTTATAGATTTCCAGTTCTGCTGTTTTTTCTTTCTTTTTTTTCTTTTTTTTAAAAAAGCATCTGTTTGCAATTTTGTAAAAATCAAAGGCAAGGTCTGTTGTAATGAACTTTACTGACTGAATGTCATTTAGAAAACATTAATCAGCCAAGGACTTTTCAATATAGAGCCTTTTTCACATTTTATTACGTTACAGCCACAAACATCAATGTCTTTTAGTGGCTTTTCATCTAAGAAATCAACACAAAGTGATGCATAAATGAGAAATGAAAAGAAAATGATACATTTCCTGATTCTTAATTGGATACAAGTCTGGAATTTGACTAGGCCACTTCCGCTCAAGTCTCATGTCTTTTGCAACCTCTAATATATTTCTTCTCAGATTCCCTGTCTGTGCTACAGATACACAATCCCCGCAGTATCATGCTGCCACCACATGTACCGACGTCCAGAGAGTCCGTCACAGAGCAGCGGGATTTACACGAGATTAAATGAGATTAAATTACACAAAGGTGGACTCTGTTTGATGATAAAGTGACTTCTGAAGGCAGCTGGACACAATGTAGCAAAAATAATAAGTTACATTACATTTCTGTGAAGTCTGTAGTTGTAAAGTGACCAAATCTCAATAAGTTTAGGGGCATGGCTGCTGTAGAACAGCAGAATGCGTCTCATTTTAAAACTAAACTGTAGACAGATCAGATATGTTCACTCATTTGATCGCATCAAATAGGAAATCATCAGCAGCATCAAAGGAAGTGATGTGCAGTGCAATGATTGTGAGATCACAACACACTCTCATTCATGGCAGCCTGAGTGATTGGTTTGTTGTGGTCTTGTTTCTGTTTTCTCTTTCTGCAGCTGTATGTAATATCATTCAGGGATTAGCTGCTTGTTTACATCCTCTGACAGTCTCAGAGCTGTTAGCGCAGATTTAAAGCCGATATTATCCATCTTTTAATAGGAGACCGTGTGTGTCTTGGTGTGTGTGTGTGTGTGTTTGCGCTTTGCATGCGAAATGTGTCTCCTCTTTACTCCTCTTCATGACCTTTGTGTTTGACCCCTGGCCTCTCCCCTGACCCTGGGCCCTCTTGGGTCTTTGTTGGTCTTTGTGATTCTTCCTACAGTTTCGTGTGCCGCAGCCCCCTCACCCGCTCAGCAAGGCGACGCCTCCGAACCCGACATCGCAGCAGTGGAGGAGGGACCTGCACATGGCCGACAGCCACCGTCTGCCCTGGGTGAATGCCCACACACACACAGACACGGACACACACACACACACGCACACACGCACAAACATAAAAATACAGCTCTGAACCTGCGGATTTAATCAAACTGCAATCATTTTGGGGGAATAAAAAGTTAAAGCAGCAAAAGTTTAGGACTTAATGGAAGACTGATTGCATCACCAACATTACGTCTGCAAAATCTGGCGCGCGATTCTGTTTCTGAAGTTTTGTTCTAGTTGGAGTTTAGTCATGAAAATACTGCGAAAATCCAGATATAATCTTTTTTATTTTATGTTTTATATCACGTCGAAACCTACGCCATCCACAATGCGGCTGCACAGGAAATCAGGTAGACTTTCAAGAAACTTTCCTCTCACCTACTTTTTTTCAGTGTCAGTCACAGCTAACTTTTATCTGGCTCCAACTTGCGTAAAGTTTTAGATTTTATGTAGGCGTCACTTTGAAGACAAAAGCCTTTTACACAGTCTGCATAGTCTAGACTGAGCAGTGAGCTTTGTTGTACCTTGAATTTCATCCTGCGCCATCTCCCTGCTGAATAGATAAGATTTAAATTTCAATCTAAAAATGGAAGGCTAAGAAATGCAGTAAATAAAATATTTTGCAGCCATCAGTTAAATATTATTTCTGCGTAGGTATATTTATCCTCTCGAGTTGGGGCTTTGCTGCATTAATGACTGTAGCTTAGCAGGAAGAGAGCCGTCAGGCTTAAGAGAGAGAGAGAAAAAGTTCCACTTTAACATTGTTTGCCTGCAGGTGACAGAAGTGTTAAAGTGGTAACATTTTGTACTTTGCCTTCAGGAGACAAAAGTGACAGACTGATAACATAAAGCTCTGCAGCTCTCATACTGTGTCTGCTGTTGTTTTCAATGTTATGAAGCTGCGCTTTTTCATAGCTCAAATCTTACACTGAGCGGCACAAACTCAGACACTGGTCCCGGTGTTCAATTAGAGATGCAAACATAGTTGTTGGAACCCCTGCTAAAGTAGGTGCGGTAATATTTCACGCTGAACATGTGAGAAAAAAATAGTTAAAAAATTTGTTACTTAAATAAGCAGTGGTAGAATTGTTTGTACCGTATTTTTCAGACAATAAGCCGCTACTTTTTTCCCCACGTTGCGGCTTTTCTGTGTATTTTTCTTCCACCAGCAGGGGGCTCTTTAGTAGAAAGTGAATCATTGGAAGTCAGAATTGGAAATCGAAGAAGAATGCGCTAATTGTCATTTAGAACAAGTACATGCTAGCAACAGACTAGTGCTTGTTCATGCTAGCCTAGAGAAATGTGTTCAAACGGAGAAATGGAGCCACTGCACCACGTAAGCTTGGCGTGATCAAAACCATGGTGCGGCTTCGGAGACGGAGGGCTGCGTCCTTAATATATCCAGCAGATATATTAGGACGCAGCCCTCTGCTACCCTCTGCTACTTCCTTATGGAAAACCGAGAGCGGTGGAGATACCAGCGGGCTTTATTAGCCCTGTGCGATTTATATGTACGTTTCCAGGTTTTTTTTTTTTTTTTTTTTTTTTTTTTTTTTTTTTTTTTTTTTTAAAATTTTTTTGGGTACT
>NW_015113069.1:0-35961 GCF_001443285.1 Poecilia latipinna | reverse complement strand
TGATCTCCATCCATCCATCCATCCATCCATCCATCCATCCATCCATCCATCCATCCATCCATCCATCCATCAATCCATCAATCAATCAATCAATCAATCAATCAATCAATCCATCAAGCAATCAATCAATCAATCAATCCATCAATCCATCAATCCATCAATCCATCAATCCATCAATCAATCAATCAATCAATCAATCCATCAATCAATCAATCAATCAATCAATCACCTGGACAGGTCGCCAGTCTGTCGCAGCTTTTCTGATCTCATTTGACCATATGTTTTGGACCATTATGCTGCCCATTTGGCAACCCGTTTTCAATCTTCTGGCAGAAGTCGCCAGGTTTTTATTGAAAATGTTCTTGTACTTTAAAGAGTTGATGATGTCATCCATTACAATGAGGTTTCTTTGAAATGGGAGCAGTAGGTTTCTGCTGCACCGCGTTGGGTTTAGAAGTCTTGTGTGTAAAGACGTCACATCTGACTCAACACGTCCAGCCACAGTGTTGGTCTGGTTGAAAATGGGGCTGAAACGGTATGCTAACATCAGCACGTTCTCTCATTTTCAATATGACTCGTTGATAATTTGATTCCGTCATATTTTCTCACAGAAAAAGTATTTATGCTGCTTCATAAACTTAGTGTTTGCCTTTGAATGTTGTAATAGTCATTGTACAATGATTATCAGTGTACAAGGTGTTACACACTTAAATTATTGTGTAAAACTCATTATTATGAACCTGTAGATAGGTTCTGAATTAAAATTTTGCCTAGTTGGTGTGCATACAAGCACACCAACAACTTCGTAGTTAAATTTATTCATCGACTGAACATTTTTCAAAACGCTCTGATCTGATACTTTGGATCTGATCCCTAAAAAATAGCGTTTTATTATTTGATTCATTAGTTTGATTTCATAACTGATTGTCCTTCTCCTCATTCACCACCCAGCATGCTCAGTTATGCCTCTGCAAAACCGAGTCTTTGTTTACTCTCTGGTGAAACGAAAGAAACATTTGAGATTCTCCGAGAATTGATCGATCTGGATGTGCATTAGTGAAACTGTTGTAGCCAAATTCCTGTAAAAGCGTCATCCAGTTTCTACATGGATGGATTACTGTTTACTGTTGTGCTCTGTGAAAACGATAAAACCGTATTCAGCCACGGCTTTCATTTAAATCCCTTCACAAATTTATACTTAAAGAAAAAGTTTTATATTCTGCTGGGAGTTTGGAAATTTGTTCAAGCAAACATCTCTTCTTTTGAAACGCACATAAATTATGTTAATGCGTTTGAAATTACAGTATCAAGAAACACTATAATTTCCATTTTAAGCAGTTCTGATCAAGCATAATTTAATGACCAGCAGTTGCACTCATTTAAGCGATGACTCACATTCCCTCTGCAGATACATGTAAATCACCCTCTTTGTCTCAAAGCCGGCATGTCTGATTACTCATATCTATATGTGCTTTCCCATATTGCGCCGAGTGAACACGGAGGTGTGAGAAGTTCAGTTTTAATGCGAACACAACATGTGTGAAAGGACTTAATCCCGACTACATTAGTCTTTCTAGAGACTCCTGGTGCACAAGTAAAGGCTTTTGTGCCGATTTGAATGGAGGAGCGGAGAGAGGGAGAGAGCGAGGAAGAGGAGTAATTTATGCAGAAGTTGAAGAAATGATAGGAGAGGGAGGGCGAGCGAGAGGCAGACAGAAAACAGACAGCCAGTATAATTTATGTAGAGCTCAGTCAGGGGTCTGTATGAAAGATTTACTTGTTCGTAGATCAGGATGGTCTTTAGGTCTATTGTCGACTTCCAGGCTTAGAATCACATTTTTGATTACCTGATTTCAGAAGCAAAGTGAAACATTAAATCGGGACATCAAAGCCAACACTTCCCTGCAACAATGTATAATTGTAACATTTATAGCCGTTTAAAGACATCGAATAGAAATATACACTGTTCTTCAATTTAGACCCTCTGCTCCACGTTTATGGACCCATTTGTTAGATAAAATCCATGAACTTTTCATTGCATAAATGTTATTTCATGCTAGAAATTTAGTGTATTTAATCAGAGGGTAATAAAACTGCACATTAATAATTATTTTGCTCAAAATCATTGTCACATTTTGTCACATCTATCCCTGATTTATAGTGGGGGTTTTCTACTTGATAGATTTTTGCAAAGTAGTTATTGTGAAGCAAAATAAGTTGTCCCCTTTTCTTATGTTTACAGAAATGAATCTGAACTTTGTTGGGTCTTATGGGGGCTACAATTTAAGCCTTAGAGTTTTTTTTTTTTTAGTTTTTTTTTTTTAGAGAAAATAAGTGAAGAAAATAAAGGAAAAGCGACCATAAATCAGAGAAGAATGTAATAACATTATTACACTTTGCACTGATTGTAACAAAATGTGGCGGTTACTCTTTGTTTAATATAATAATGGTGCATAATGCTGTCAACGATTACAAACCAGTGTTTGTATTCATCTTAATAAATGTGATCATGTTTCATATCGGACATATTTAAATCTCTGAACGTTTGGTCGTATTGTTGCATATTCAGACCCAGATTTAATTAGATTATTACATATTATGAAACTATTACAGAATGTGGCATTGCAGGGTTGCAAAAGACTTGAGACTAAGGCTGAGGTTTTATCTTCCACTCCATCAGTGACACTAAATATACAGCCAAAGGTTCAGTGCAATGTCTTGGATTAAGACGTGTTCGTGTGTAAGAGGGGAACAGTCAAAGTTCAACTGAGAATCAGTGGAAAAACTGAAAATGTAAAGCTGGGAAGGCAGACGTCTAAGTTCCCAGCAGCTAGACGTCTGTAGGCGGGGCTAGAAGGTCCTGAATCAGGGGATCTCAATACTGATGCATGCCGCACTTTTCAGATTTCTCACTCTCTTTTTTTTTTTTTTTTTTTGCTATCTAAAAGAAACAAGTTTCCATTTCCTTGCACTTCGCAACTGTAAAGTGTAAGACATTTAATTTACGATTAAATTAAATTTAACTTAAATTTAATTTAACTCACACTTGGAACCTCTCCATTTCTTAAATGGTGAAAAGAAACGGAAAAGTTCAAGTTTTGCACTTTTGTCGACGTCCGCGTCCTGCGTCCTCCTGTTTCGCTCGTTTCTGAGAAGATCTTTAGCTCGGCAGCTGTGAATTATGAACTGTTCACGCGCGCACGTCATTCAATCCCCAACTCATCAGCCAGCTCACAAGTCATACAAATTACAGGCGAGCGCTGCATGTGGGGTTTGATACGGAGCGGCAGAGAGTCGGGGAGAAGGAAAGAGTGAGACATGAAAGAGAAACTGAGGATGAGATTAGAAGAGGGGTTGAAGTAGAAGGATGGTGAGGGATGAGGGGCAAAAAGAAAGCGAGATGGAGAGACTGGTGTGGCCAGCCAAGCAGAAAAGGCTGTCAGTCTCTATAAACCATCTCCTCTGTCAGATTAGTATGAGAAGGCTTCTATTTCTCTTTTCTCTACTGTGTTTTTCTTCCCTCTCCTCTTGCATGATTCTCTCACTCCATTTCCTTCTTCATGTCTCTCTCTCTCTCTCTAAATCGCGTACACGACCGTTCCTGCTCTTCTTTCTGCTTGTCACATTATCTCTGATGTTTCTTTTTTAAACACGGGGCCCGCCCGTTTTTCTCTTCTCTTTTTGTTCTCCTGTTCAAAACTGGTCGGTGTGTATAAATAACCGAATTTCTCTGCAGCGGAGTGAGAATCAGGTTTTTTTTTTTTTTTTTTTCCAAGACGGGATATGTCATTAGAAGTGATTAGTGATGATTAGCGTGTGAACGGAGCTCAGGCTGAAGAGGAGTGACAAGATGAAAGAGCGCAGAGTAGTTGAGGCTGAATTCAAACTCCTGGAGGTAATTATAATGGGCAGTTTTTACAATCTCTCTTATCCATTATCTCTGACAGTAATGTTTCATGACACTTCAGTCTCTTATGGTCCCTCTATGTGATTCCCATTGATTTTTCTCCCAAGTTGTCACTCTGCTGAAGGCAACATCGCCCATCCAGCCGAGCTCTGAGTTGGACTTTTTGTCCCAGATCAGTGAAGATCCACTAATGCGTCGCTCTGACTGTACATGTCTTTTTTTTTTTTCCTCCATAGTCCTATTCGATGAACGGCTTCAGTGACGAGGATTTCAACATCCCACCCATCACTCCGCCGACTCTGCCGGACCACATGCTGCCTCCTCACCTTCCTCATGACGCGTCCCCCAGACCGTACCAGCCCATGGAGCCGCCCAGCTCGGCCGCGGGGCACTACCAGCTGCCGGGCGCCGGCATGCCCGTCGGCCAGGACGGAGCCGCCGGGCTCAGCCAAGATGGCGAGACGTTCAGCCCAAACGGCGGGCCTATGACCAGCACGCTTTCTGTGGTGAGTAGAACCTCATCCGCACACGGAGTTTTACTCTGTTGATGAGTGACACGGAAACTAATCAGGATATGTTTTGGATTTGCTTACAGCTGCAATAAAAATGATGGAAAAAAGATTAAAAGCGCAACGGTAATTAACCTACCTGTGTGTTTTTCTAACATAATTGGACGTACAGTCAAGTTCAATAAGTTAGAGTAGTTTTAAAAATGGATTTGTTTCTTTTTACTCAATGCAGTAACTTCAGTAGTTCTGATGATTATCTGCTTGCATCTTTTGGAAAAATGACATTTAAGATTATAATATTGCACCACACACAGAAATGTGGGCTTATTGAAAGATATGCTTTTTTCAAAAGGTACTCGTCGGATCATATTTTAATCTGTTGAATATATGTTTATATATGATTATATATATTTGGTGACACAAATCCAGTAGCACCAACAGTCATGCAATAAAAACACTAAATTAAAGTAAAATGCATGGATATGTATTTCCGTGTATGACTTTAGCAGTTTTGACAAAACTAAAAAAATTCAAGTAATATATCGTATTTTCCAAACTCTAAATAACTCTGGAGTGAAACTTGCGCCAGTCAAAACAATTTCTAATATATTTTCTGGTATTTTATTGCTTTTATCATTGTAATTTATGGTGAGGAATAAATTAGGTTACCCTGCATTTATTCCCACGTAAAATGGAAATAAAAAAAAATATCGTCAGCTGTACATGTTGAAAACATTGTTACTCAGCGTTTCGAAGGATGTTTGCCGCTCAGTCATGCAGTTTGGTTTTCTCCTGACGGTTGCAGTGGGAGGGAACGGGAGAGCAACTGCTGAATAATAAACAATATTTGCGTTCACTTTGTGAGCAGCGTAGCAGAGCTGAACTAAATGTTCTTTAAAAAAACAAACAATTGTTTAATGCACAAGTGTGTGATAAATCAAAGATCATATGGTAAAATTTTCTTCTGAGTAAACCTCTAGATTAAAGCCAATCACATCTGAAATAGATGAGACTTCTCTGTTCAACCTTACAAAACGTTATCTCTAAAAGCAAATTATGAAAATAATTGTATTTTCTATTTTGCTTGTTTTTTCGGGGGGGTTTTTAGAATAAAGACATATTTTCTAAATTCTTCTGCAGATGGCTGCATAGATTATATCCTGTATATTTCCAGGATGTCTACAGAAGAAGACAAACCTCAGATGTAGGAACAGGTTTTACTCTTTTTAAAATGAAACTTTCAAATTGTTGCCGTTTAGAAAAATCCACGACCTCTCGACTGACCAGATTTGGATGAATTGTTGTGTTATTTATGCCTTTCTGAGGAGAATCTCCTCCTTCCATCCAAAGCCTGGCACTGTGATCATCTGCGCCTTCCACTCATGCTGAGAACCAAAAAGTTTGAGATTGTGACCTTGTTTCTCTTAATTGTCTCTGAAACAATTTCAATCTGTGATCGACTCAGACTGGCCGCCTGCTGCTCCCCCAACGCGCTTTAACACACAACAGACGCATTAGAGACGGCGATCGCTCTGTTTTGTGGTCAAACGTCCTTTGACTCCACTCATTAGAAGCTCAATGAGAATCCCAGCGAGTCGTCAGATTTAAGCCGACGGCCTCCAGCGATGTTAAACTGTATTCTCTTTTCCGTTTTTTTTTTTTTTTTTAAATTCAGCATAGCAGCATGCAGCCTGGGGGGAGCGCTGTTCTGTTTGAAAGTCGATGACAGCAGCCGCTCCGTCTGACATTTGCCTCGTATTTTAAGTCTTCGTTTCACGGTAAAGTGAAAATCTTGCTTTTAGTGGTGACATTCAGGCTGCAACAGCCTTTGTCATACAGTAAAGAAATGAAAGCTACGCCCGAGACTTCTCTGTCATTGAAACCGGCTGCTCAGATCAGAGTCGCAGGTTTACAAAGTCAGTAATAAAGATTGCTCCTGTTTTTATGAAGAATGAAACTTCTCACCTCCCACTCGTGATCTTTCAGTTCTTGACTCTTGTTTCCTTGATCTCTATATTGAATGTGGCTGCTGCAATATTGGGGACTCGGCTTGAGAAACACAAGAAGTTGGCGTGAGTCGGCTGCAAAACACAACAGTTTTTAAAATGAAATTGTAGACATTTCTGCTGTTTGGGTTTCATCAGCTCGTCTTGCAGCAGAGTTGATTGTTTGAGAGAGAGGTTTTATTTTACATTCTCAGTCCTACTTTCTCTCTGTCTGCTTCGGTCTCTAGACCCCACTGTTATATTTTCATACATTTCCTGCCAGCCCATGAATTATTGTTGCCTAGCAGCCATGCCGAGCTCAGCCTAATCGGTGTGGGTAGAAAGAGTCAAATCAAAGAGTGTGTGTGTGTGTGTGTGTTATTCCTACAGGAGCAAGAGTATTCAGTTGTAGTTAATACAGAAATGTTGGCTTCACTTGTTTTTATTATTTTGCCGCTGCTGTAATGATTACTTTACAGCTTTCTGTAGTTTTGTCCTGGCAAGTTTGATGTAATAAATCCTAGTTTATCGCTTCTGACTCGGATATTTTCCTAAGTCACAAAAAAAAAAAGAAAGAAAAGAAAACACAAAAGAAAACCCATATGCAGCTTCATTATTTCTTCATCTGCTTGGAAAACAATGTTTCAATGGAAATATAAATGTGTAAGTTAAGAAATATAAACAAAAATAGATAATCTCTCTGAAGAAAATAATTTTAAAAAACTAATAATAATTTACCTTCTTAAGGCCTTTTTTGCTTTTGAAACAGTATTTGAAATTGACAAAAAGTAATTTTTCGCGGCTTGCGACTAAAGTATTTCCATATATTGTGAGCCAGAATTATAATCTAAATCTCTTGCTGAGTAAATTTTCAGTATGTATATATATGTGCAGATCAGAGTTTTATTAGTGGAGCCCCTAAATAATAACGTAATTCAACGAGGATTTCAACATAATAATGGTTTATTGCCTCGCTGAAGCATTAAACATTAATCCTCTGCCACAAGATACTAGCGGTATTAGATGTCACTAGGCCTGTCACGACTGCAAATTGTGCTGGCCGATAAATTGTCCAAGAAGTTATTGCAATAAACAATAACATCTTGAAACCATTTTATATAATAAATAGTGCACCATTTATTAATCTTTAATCTTTAATTAATCTTTAATTTCCAAGGAATACTTACCATTGGAACTGGAAAACATTTTAAATATCCAAAATAAAGTAACAAAACAATAATGTGCAATCCAAATTTCATGAAAAAAAAAAAAAATCTGTCAGCTTAGACAGGGAAATCAGTGGCAGGTAGTGCAAACTAACTTGCAGTGTTTCTCAAAATGCCGACTTTTCAATAATATTAAAGCAGAGCATCTCTTTAGCAATTGTTGTCCAAATAGACATTGAGCTCATTTTAATTTATTATGCGATTAATTGATTGATTGCTAATTGTGTCAGGCTTATATGTCACTATTTTAAATATGATTTTTAATAATTACAAAATGTAGAATATAAAATATCCTCTGACGATGTGGAACATCATGTAGAAAATCTAAAAAAAATAAAAATAAAAAAAAAAAGCAAATTGTATTCCTTAAGTTCTCATGTTTACCTATCATTGTTTCATTGCATTATTTTCCCTCCTCTTAGTTCTTGATTATATTGCAAAAGTAGCTAGGAGGGTGATTTGTTTTTATTATTATTACTATCATTTTAATCGCATATTTAGCCTTTTTTTATATATATGTGTGTCAGTAGAAACCCCCCTCGGTTGCCGTTCCACTGCTGAATCATTTGAACTGCGCATCTCGTTTCACTGAATACATTCAATTCGTGCTGTTTTTAAGTTACGTTTAAGTTCAGAATATCTGCTTCTGTTCTCATGCGTCCACATGTGACAAATTCACGGCCTTTTCAGTGAAAGCAAGAGCGCGTTCTCATATTGAAATTCTGTCTCAAACCACACATTTTGTAACAATGTGCGGCCACCGTTTGCTCCCAGAGCTTTTACCCCGACATGACTCAGTCATTACCCATCAGGGGTTCTCCCGTCACCTCCCCAACCCTCCGGTCTCCTCAAAGGGGAAATCTAGCAGCTTTTTCCATCGATTATTCCTTTAGGTCGACAGGGAGGTTCAATTCTATATCATTTCACCCTGTATTTTCGTTCAAATCGATAATATATTTAACCACAAAAATATACTTTAGAAATGATTTTAGCCTCTGTAGCAAATGTCCTACGACTTCAGTGAATATGTGAATGCTTTGTTTTTGTTGTCAATATTTTTCGACATTTCCTTTCTCAATAATTTAACCCGTGTGACAAATGAATGTTTTTCTCGATGAGGCCAAACCACAGATACTACTCTGTACTATTTCCATCAGCATTCGCAGCAGCCTAAAACCTTGTCCCATGTTCGAGAAATGTCACCCTGCGTTTCATCTGAATACCACAGCGGCAGCGTTCGGCGGCCACTGCCAGTAACCGAGTTCAGGTAGCGTGTTCCCAAGCCGGGGGGGGGGGGCACAGCCCGCCACATCCGTCATTATTCAATGCTTACACCGAAAGGAAACTCTAAATAGACGCCATCATCCATTATTTGTGGTGATGAATGCTCCCACACCAAGGCTGACGGCGTTAACTTTTGTTTTCCTGAGAAGTGGACAGAGTCTCGCTACAGACTGACTCAAATTGAGATTGTTCGACTTCACACGATGCTATTTAAAACTGAGCTGAAGGGTGAACGGATTCTAGTCAAAGTTCACGGCAAAACATGTTTTCCATTTGACCGGTTTGTGCTTTAGAATATAATAAGTAAGCAGTAAAAAGGGTCTGAAGAAGACTGTAATCATAGTTTACGTTTTGGATGGCCGTTATTTTACAGATTAGATGCAACAGACCGACACAAATGTTGTGGAGCATCAAAAATCATACAGGTTTATGAAAACCGTGGTGTCATACATTCTCTACAATTACACTGGGTATAACTCTCCCAACTTTGCACACCCATAGACTGTTTTTTTCCCTGTTTAGATGTAAAATTAAAAAAATAAGTTTTATATCCTAACCCCGCTTTTCCATCTCCACATCTTCTCGCTGACCTGTCTGTGTCTTCTTGATGTTTTTGTTCACAAATGTCCTCTATCAACATAGAGCCACTCAGAGAAGCTGCATTTATATTAAATTGCACACAAGTCGATCTGATGCCAAATACAAAGAAGCTCAATAATAAAAGAGTGCGTACTTTTGCAGCTAAAGGTATGAACTTTGGTTACTACAATGTATATTTACGACTTCTGATTTTAGCTTGTAACCTTTTGGAGTCAGTGAAAGATTATGCTGTAAAATCGCTGCATAATTAGTAGGTTTTTTTTCTTTATTATTTTTGGTAACACTAGATGAATTCATAACTAGAGAAATGAAGTAATTTCACCCACAACAGCTGTGGAGCAGTTCACTCATCCACTTAATTGTATAATCTAGCCATAAATCCAAGCATTATCTGCTGCAGCTATTAAATCAAACATTGTCATTGTTGTGCTTTTGTTTAACATCAGTGAAAACCCGACATGTGTTGCTTTTAAGAGAACCATTTCCCATAAGGCCTCATTTCTTTGCGGTGACGTCAAACCTCATGTATTTTTAACTCCCGTGTTGATTTTATGACACTGGTGCATTTTATCTAGCAAAACTACTGCAATATTACCAAATTATGACCTTTGTCTTATTTGAAATCATTATAAAAGGTTTATTTATAGTTTCACAGGTATATAAACCAGTCCAAGCCTGTTGCTTTTTTCATTTTTCCCCAGGATTTATTTAAGATGCCATCCAATTTTGTTGAAACCTTTTGTTTTAAAAGCCAATAAAGCATTATGCATTCATGACACAGGTGTGACAGTAAAAGTGAGAACTGGGCTGTCTGGTTACTTTACATCCCGCAGTAAACATCTTTCTGATAAATTACCTCGGCCTCGGGGGCGCAGAGAATAAACTTGTCCGTATTTGTTCAGTCTGCACCTGCGGACTCGGCGTCTCCTCCAGACACGTCGCCACTTCTGTGGAGTGTGGCAAATGGGGTTTAAAAAGCCCTATTGATGTACTTACACATGAGTGGGAAAATGGGAATTGATGTTTTAAATGACTTCTCATCCTGCCTTTACCTCAGACCTGTATTTCCTGTTGCCACGGTTACTATCAGATTTCATTATTAGCGAATCCTGGTCGGCTGCACAGACCCCGGCAAGCAGAGGCGGACGGTTCAGAGTTGGGTCTGTTACATGATGAGCATGTTATGCACCTCTGACTCTCCTTCAGCGCGGCACAGAATCTGAGATCTAGGCCAGATTTAAAAGCAAACTGGGAAAGGTTTGTGTGATACTTGAGGAGGATTTGATTCACCTTTTTTTTTTAAATAACAATTTATAACCAAAAACATGAGAACTTATCAATAAGTCCTTTTGTGTCTGTTACTGTGTTTTGATTTCTACTGACAGCAAACAAAGACAAAAGCTGTGACTCGTTTGCCTTCACGGCTTTATTAAAAACCAAGAAAGTCTCAAAAAGCATTTCAGTGTTTTTGGATTTTGCGCGTTCTTTGACTTTAGTAAGCTTTACAACCCAATTTAAGAGGTTACTAGCTGCTGATTTATTCATATATTGGAGTTATGTGTATATCTATATGCAAAGAAAACCAAATGAGATAACTCATTTTTTGATATTAACAATAAGATAATACCTATTTGCAATCATTTTGATTTTATGTAATATAATTTAGTTGTTGGCTCTTTAGCACAGTAATTTGATCATGCTACATGCATTTCATTAAATTGTTAGATAAGTATTTACCTCTTCTTACTCTGTTTCAAACAGAAAAGTAGTGGTAAGGTGATTATTTTTATTTAAAAAAAACAGTTTTAAATAAATAATTAGTAAAAATTGGGTAAAAGGGTAACATCATTTATTTATTTACTTATTTTTTTCCTCCTACTTTTTTTTGTACAGTTATTAACACACATCTTTTACAGACTACAGCCATAAAAACAAACAAATGGCTTGTTATATTTTTGTTAATGCTGAGTAACTTCCACGGCTTTGCTGAGAAAAATCATTGCCACATCCTGATGCTGCCACCGCCATGAGTCACTGTGGAGACGGCATTGGCAGGGCACGCAATCACACAGTTGTGTGAAAACAAAACTTTTTGTCGACAGTGTTCTAATTTTCTTTACTTTTGTTCTCGGCTGGTTAAAAAAACCAAAACAAATATGTTCTTGGGGGATAACGAGGTTTATCTCGCTCTTGATCAGCAGCGTTAGTTTACCACAACACCTCAACACAATAGTTCAGTTCTGGTGTCATCTGATAAGAGAACCTTCTTCAGTTTCACTCAGCTTGACTCTATTTACCGACCAGGTGACTTTGAAATGCTGTTTGTTGCTGTTTTATTTAAGGGTGAGTTGAAATGCACATCGCAGCCCCGTTTCCTTTTCCTTTCTGTCGCATAAAAACCTCATAAAACGCTCTAAAACTTGTGGCGCTGCGACCAAAACTTAACTTAAAAGGCGTGAATGCTTTTTCAAGGCCTCGTAGACGTAATAATCGTCTCTCGTTATCACTTCCTGTCTTTGCTCAGATGCAGCAGATGGTGAACTCGGACTCTCGATTCGCCAGCAGCCAGCAGCCAATCAAAGCGGCGCTCGGACCCAGGAGCCAATCGGGCCTGAGCCAGCAAAACCAGCTGTCCACAATCAACCAATCCCAACTGGGGATGAATGGGAACCCTGTTCCCCATAACTCCCCTTCACCTCCTGGAAGTAAATCTACCACTCCGTCTCCTCCCAGCTCCGCCCACGAGGACGACAACGACGATGGACTCAGGGTAAAAAAAACAAAAAAAACACACAAAACACAAAACAAATCTCACACACACTCCTCAGAAGCAGAGAAACCGCTGGAGGTGTGAGTCATTTCAAAATATCTCAATGAGCTGTGAACAGTGAGACATGTAACCACCATTTTTTATTATGCTGTAGTGTGTGTGCGTGTGTGTGTGTGTGTAGGCAGAAGGGACTTATGATGTTATGTGTCATAACAGACTCATTCTGTCTGCATATCAACTAGATAGAAATCAGCTCCCTTACTGTTCGCTGTCTCACATGGAAACAAGCTCGCTGTACCCAACCGACTCTTCATATTCTGGAGAAATGAAACCATTACCGCTGAAGAATATTGAGCAATTTTTTTTTCAGCAGCTGTAAAATGGTAAAAACATAAAATAAGGGATACTTACCTCGTGACTCATGGGAAATAAATGCAAGCGCTCTTAAACACCTAAACTCAGGCAGCTTCTCCTACACATTTACATATCTGTATTGAACCGGTGGCATCAACACTGGAGTTCACCGACTTCCTCGCAGCAACCCATTCTTTCACAAATTTTTATAAAAACAATGTTTGCGTGCAAAGAGGCTGAATTTCACACTCCTGTAGCCAGTTTCTGGTATAAATTGTTCTGACCTTCTTTGAAAAAAAAAAAAAAAAACAACCTCTACTTACTCATCTAGTGTGTTTATTTGCACCAGAGGTGATGTCACACTGTGTGTATAATCAAAGTCGCTGTAAACCGGGGTTTTTGCTATTTTAAAACATATAGGTCTTTAGCACCTCATGTTGGCAATTAGCATGTTTATTAGCACAACTCTTGCAGCTTTAGTAAATATAAACTTATTTCAATATGTTGTGTCAAACTCAAGGCCTATAGGGGCCAAATCCAACTAGCTGCAGCTTTCTCTAAAACTTGATTTTAAGAAGTACTGATCAAGTGCAGAGACGGCTATTTGTTAATAGTTTAGCAGTTTGTTAATTGATTTTTCCGATACTTTCTGCCACAGCTAGCCCTTTGAGGATATTCGTGATCTTGCTATGGCCCAAATGAAAATGAGTTTGACACCTCTGGCTTATTAGAGCAAGTAGATTCTCATCTCACCTATGAGACTTCCAAAAATGTCAAAATCCAAATAATTTCACAAGAGGGGTTTGAAAACTGCTGCAGCAGGGAAAGTGTCGTTTTAGATTCTTCCTCAAACTTCACTTTTAGGGACCTGAAAACAGGAAACTTTGTCCTTGTAGCCGTAACAACGTCTTCACCACTGAGTGTTGTTGTTCAGTCAAATATTAGGGCTTAGTTAGGTGTGTTTACTGACACGACAACAAACATTAACAAACAAACTCTGATAAACAGCTAGCTTCTCTCTGCATCTCTAATTCCAATCTATTAATTTACCAATGAACTTAAGGATAATTTGCTTAACCCACAGAGTATTTCGGGGTTCTTTCCAGTCCCTTCAAGGTTCTTTACTCTATATGTATGTTTTTAAAAAATGCATGCAGACTTAAAGTGAAGGTGAACTCCAGCCACATCAAGTCTTTCCCTCTTCATTTTAAAGCTGCAGTTTATGGTGAAGTGTTGCAACTAGTGAACCTTTCCGTGCCACTCAGAGGAAAAGCCACAGTGTCACTGCACTCTGACACTAATACCATGTCGTAAAAGGTAACTCTATACGAGTAACGTAACCTCGATCCAATAAAAGCCGAAGTTCTTGTATAACAAACTACCAAGTGTTTTGCGAGCTGTTGAAACTCGTAAGTCAGGCTCCAAACAGAAGCATCATTCTTACCATATCATCACACCTTGCATGCACTCATTTTTAATGTTTAAAGAAAAAAGATGAGATAAGTGTTGCTTGTGATTTCCTAACAGCTTCTTGAAATAATAGATGAACCAGTTCATGGAGTCAGTCACAATTATTTCCTGGGGATATTAAAAGTTGTGGATTTTGAACCATTTTGTATGAATTCATTAACAAAAGGCTTATTCCGTCACATAAAATCTAACCACCGTTTATTAAATATTGAAAAATGTGTCCCTTGTGCTTTTGCCACTTTTCAGAAGCTTAAGCTATTCTGGTGTGAACTTTAAAATGGCCTGTTTGGCTAATTAACAAGAGAAGATAAACACAGCCTGTTTTTATCTGTTTTATCAACCAGCTACACAATGGCGCTCTGTCAGAAAGTTTGGTGTTGCAATGATGATTTGTGCCGAGGACGTAGTTAATTAACGACAGTATTAAGCTTTTGGTTTATGGGGAAATGAAAGATGTGGCAGTGACAGAAACGCCTTAAATTTAAGGGTGAAACAGAGTGTGATGAGTTACAAAACTAGACTAAATGAAACTGGGGAGTATTCATACAGAGTTGAATAATGTAAGAACCGGGTTTCAGTCTTAAGGTATCAGACATTGCAATAAATTCCTTCATGTTTTTTACAGAAGTGCTCTGGCAACATTCGTTCTTTCCATTATTTCCAGTTTTGGCTAAGCAGTTGCGATAATTTCAACGCTGTGGCAAAACTACAAACCTACGTCCAGCGTTCTCTGCAAACCTGCAGGATTTCTGCAGCTGAAGCTGGCTTCCTCTGTGTTTAGGCGTTTATAATCAAAACCCTCCGGTGACGTTTTCCACTAGTAGCTTCTTCCTCATGGGAAACTGTAGATCTCCCTATAATGTAGAAGGACATTGATTTGTTGCAAACGAAATCAATACACATGCCAGCAGCAAAACACTCCCGTCTCGGTTGACAAAGTTATGTTTAAGTTGCAAAAGCTATCATCACGTCATTAGTTTTAGGGGTTTTTTTTATTTTTAAACTAATGTAGGTTTCAATTTTAACCCCCCAAAAAAGTCAAAAATGTTACTGATACTCCCAGAGACCCTGGAGAGAAAAAAAAGTAAAAGGAAAAAAGGAATAAAAATGTTATGTTATGTTATGTTATGTTATGTTATGTTATGTTATGTTATGTTATGTTATACAAAATTATGGAATGCAAAATGGCAACAAAATAACAACCTAGGAACAATAATTATGCAGGGCTTTAGATTTTCTGATTCCAACTTTAGAAAAATGATATTTATTGGGTCTGTAAAGCGTTCTTTATGCTAATAAAGTGTTTCTGAGATTAAGTGCAGTCTATTTGTTGCTGACATGACACTTTAGCTGTGATATCATGGAAATGTTCGCTGATCAAGAGGGAATAAAATTGTACCCAATGTGAATTGCTTGAGCACTTCTGCTGACTAGACGGGATTTTCCCCTTGATTCATCATCACTGCTGACTAATAGCATCAAACTGGTACAGCAGAGGTCACAGGAAAGGTCATGCTAACAGAACAAAAAGCATATTAATTATTTTGTTACATTCTTGTTTAACTTTAATTTCGTTATTCTATTTTCTGTTGAATTTCTGCCCTCTTGTCCGGACACCTGATAACCGTCAGTCTGTTTCTTCTCGGCAGGGGGAAAAGCGACCTGCTGCAGTGGACATCTCGAAGAAACCCAAAACACCAAAGAAGAAGAAGCGAAAGGACCCCAACGAGCCGGTGAAGCCAGTGTCGGCCTACGCCTTGTTCTTCAGGGACACCCAGGCCAACATCAAGGCTCAGAACCCCAACGCCACCTTCGGAGAGGTGTCAAAGATCGTGGCCTCCATGTGGGACGGCCTGGGAGAGGAGCAGAAACAGGTAGAGCTGGACTAAACCACCTAGCAAAGAACTGGAATCACTTACACATCAAAGTAAAACAAGCTTCAGTGTTTTCAGATTTTTCTTGAAATTGATGTATTTATTATTACATCATTATTCTTTAATTACTTTTTTTGTTTTTGATGGCTTTAACTCTGTTAGCCTGCCTTTAATTTCCGCTCCAGTCGGGTATAATAGCTTCAGTCAGAGGCTCCTTCAAATTCGCTGTAACACAGACTGCTACGGGAGATCTTTCTTGCCAACAGCCACCGACATCTACAGTAACTCTTTGAAGAATTTGAGTAAGAACAATATTTAATTTCCTTTTTGGGAAAAAGCATTTTTGAATTGAATTGGATAGCCACTGCAATAATAATTAACAATACAATTTTAATCAGAATACTTTTTTTCTTCCGTTTACTTACTCTGAAATGTTTATATTCTATCTGGACTTTCTAAATTCAAGTTATCATTGTACTGTTTTATAACAAATTGTGAATGCACCAGTTGACATTCAGCTCTTGTCTTAAATGAATATAACCTAACATTAGATATGGAAGTTTAAGATAAGATATAAAACCGTCAAAATACAAACAATAATCTATGTTTTAGCAGAAAACATAGATTATTGTGTTTTAACATCAACCTCCCTGTGGGACTAGAGATGCAGATTAGCGGCTGTAATCTTATATGTTTACATGTAAATGTTCGTTAATATCTATTGTTGATAGATTGTCGAACTTCAACTTGAACTTTGGTAATTCCCAGTCCCTGTTTGAAAGATTTCTTACCAACATCATATGCTGTTGGACCGCTGCTACTCAAATGTTTCTGAAGCTGCTTGATACTTTTCTTGTGTCTGCATTTGTGCCTTATACAACCGCCAGCATCAATGTGAGAGAAAACATGTTTATCCTATTCAGTCAAACCATGAAAGGGAAATAAATGCGTGAGGTGGGAAATGAGCAGCGACACGATGTTTGTGACAGGAATCAACAGTTTTACAAAAAAAAAAAAAAAAAACATAAACTACAACAGTACCAGTGGGACTGCCAGTCATCGCTGCACAGGCAAAGCTCCTCTAAGTGACACGCCAGCTCAATTGAAAGCGTCGAGAATCAAAGAACTGCAGAGGGTGTTTTGGGAATGCATAATTAAAGTAATCTGTTATTAACGTGTCAGTTTAACGAAATAAGCCCTTTGATGTTTAAACAAGAGTATTATGTTATTGTGGCGAATGAAGCCAATTGTAATTCTGATATGTACAGCTGTAGCTCAGTTAAAGCTGTCTGTGATGTTAATGCGATGAACTGGGTCTCATTGTTCTGGTGGATGCTTGTGTTTCAGGTGTACAAGAAGAGGACAGAAACGGCTAAGAAAGAATATCTGAAACAGCTGGCTGCCTACAGAGCCAGCCTCGTCTCACAGGTAATACACCCATTCGTTTACTCACATCTGTGGCTGATTTCCAGTCTCCATTTCGTTTTTCATGCATCTGAGCCGTTTCAAGAACCTCTTGACTGTTGAGTCACAACTGACGAGCGCTGCACCGTTACCTAGCAACCCCAGCCGAGGCTAGCCTCTCACCTAGCAACTCATGGAGCTGCAGCACGTTTGGTCAGCTGGTTTTACCACTGTATTCACCGTACAATGGCTGCTGGAAAAGAGAAGTGTTTTGTTGTTCACTTACCATCCAGAAACCACTTGCTGCATTCTTTCCGGTTGTGCAGGAGGCTCCACTTCTGCTTTTCAGAGATGGACAGTTGTATAATTGTGCATTTGTTTGCAGACATTTTCATGTGTGAGAGGAAACGTTGAGTTGAGGAGGGTGCGGCCAGCAGCAGCTCATTTGGATTTAAAGTGATAGAGCCTTAAAATAGTTCACTCTGATAGGAGCTCAAAATAAGCCAACTAAAATCTCATTACCTAAGAATGATTGTGTGACAAATGTAATGAGCACGTTTTGTGTAGCCCACAGACCCATGCTTACCTGTTCAAGTGTGACATAAATCTTTCTGTTTTGTTTCCTGCAGAGTTACAGCGACCCCTCCGAGATGAAAGCCCCTCACTCTGCCTCCAACTCCTCCCCCTCACCTACCTCAATGTTCACACCCAAACCCTCAGTGTATCCCGGCCACCCAGGTCCGCACTCTTCCCCCAGCTCAATCTCCTCCCACCCCCACTCTCTCCCGTCCCACCAGCACCCGGGCATGTACATGTCATACCCGCACCCCTCACACCCCTCTCACTCCTCCAGCCCCGGCCTCGGCCCGCACATACCCCCTCCCCACCACCAGATCCATACCCAACTTCAGGCTCTGTCCTCCAGAGGGACGGTGCCGCGGGCCAGCGTCCCCCACCAGGGAGCCCTGTCCCTGGGGAATGTGGCAGCAGCTTCTACCCCTCCTCTCCAGGTCAGCCCCCCCCTCCATAGTCAGGCGCACCTGGGCGGCCTGCACAGCCCGCACCATCAGCACCAGCATCTCGGCGGACACTCTCTGGGAATGACACACTCCCCTGCAATCACACAGGTCAGGCCCACTGAACATGTCGTTTTGTCGTTTTGTTTAATCAATTGTCCTGTTATTTAAATTTCACTTGTTATTTTTGTTAATAGTATCGGTCAAAAGCTGCAGATGTCGTTTTTGAATTGCTGATGAGGTTTGGGGGAAAAACTAGCTGACAGTGAGATATATCTGAAATTAAAAACGTTGCATGAATACTGTAGAGACCTCTATGTGCACCGCACTTCTTAAACTTAATCCCTTCATGACCCGTTTACCACCATGCAGAGTTTCTGTTGTGACTAAAACTAAAACGAGAACTGAAAAGTGCTCAAGCGATAATCTGCCATATGACCGTGTCATTTTTGGAGGAAATCAAAAATGAATTAAATAGAGATCATGCCTTTTCAAATCCAATAAGACTCGTGACACACAGTGGTTGAAATACAAAAAAGATAATTCGGGGAATTTTTTCTGCAAAATGTTTTGCCTTTCTGTTACTCCCTCTAAGTCTTGCTCTCTCTCACAGACAGAACTGTCATAGATCTTTTTTTTTCCAGATATTGTCTTGCATCTCTGCGATTCATTTGACTTTGCTTTTAAATGCCTCGCTGATACTAAAACCTGAGTTTTCTTCGCACACCCAATAAAACGAAATGCTGTGGAAATATTTTTCTGCATACGTGTTAGACGTATTCACACAATGACCCATTTAACCCAGTGCCGAGTTTCTGTCATGATTAAAACTAGAACGAGAAGTGAAAACGCACAATAAAAACCTGCCCTTTGACCAGGCATTCAATGTGCTTTCAAACAGAGGCGCAACAATTAATTAGTAAAAGATCGAAATGAGACGATTTCAGTTTGATCAGTTCCATAATCTGCGACTGAAAAATACTTTTTTTTTGTCTTTTTTATCAAAACTAAAAACTTCTACTGTTTATGTTGTGTAAGTGCACAAAAATAAAAAGCGGGTAACTTGATGAACTTTTACAAATTTAATAGAAATCAGGTAAAGGCTTGTGACACGAAGTACACTTTCATGAAGATAATCTTGAAATAGCCTAATTTTTGGTTAGAACTGGACTGGACCGTTTATCACAAACCTGCAGGACATTTTGTCGTTTTTTTCATGTAGCATCGTCATCGTCAGAGATACAGGTTTGGTTTTAGCGGGTCAGATCAAAGAGCTATCCAGAAACCGTTAATGACGTAACAGTGAATCTTAGAGAAAAGAAAACCTCGATGTTAGTCATAAAAGGCGATTTGGTAGCAGTAAAGCTGAGGGTGTTGGAGCCACCACCAAAGCAAGCATCGTTACTCTGAGCATCTTCCTTTCCATCACCGTTCTCTGTTTCCATCATTGTTGCTTAATTAAGACTTTTTGAGACGGGCATTCCTTTAAAGAGGAGCCCTGTGTGCACACGGTGGCACAGATGCATTTTTACTCAGCAGCCGCAATGAGAACACTTTGTTTTTCTGGGTCAGGTCTTGTTACATTTCTCCTCGAACATCTTAGCAAATTTTTACTGTCGAAAAACTCTTGAAAATTGCAAATAGTTTTGGTTTGAAAAAACCTTGTCCTGGTGCGACCAAGCTGGAGATGCGTCCTGCTGTTGCCTTACAGGAAAAATAAGCAAATTGTTGCTTTGATTTGCATTTTGTGGAGATAAATAAGAAAACAGGAATCGAAGTAATGGAAGAAAATGGATCAATGAGTCAAGAATGTAGAGCTCCGCATTAGTTATGGGGCTCTGATGGTGACATGGACAGGTCCTGGGTGCTGTGTGGAGGAGCCTGGTAGCATCATTCATAACTCATTGCTCCCCCCCCACACACACATCTGCATTGTTTAGTCAGAGAAATCACCCTGGCATCAGCACAAGACTACAACCTCATGATGCATTCAGTGGACTGGCAGGACGTCTTGAAGAAACTAAGTCTTTCATCCTGCTACTACTCTGACTTCTCTGTACTCACAACTTTTAAAGAGGGCACACACCTCCAAATTGCATAGACTTGCTAACCGAATGAACATGTGAGCTTAACAGGCTATGCTTCAAATGGAAAACGTGTTTATCAGCCTCTTAGAGTGAAGGCCTGGCGTCATATTTAGGGATTAGACGAGGATGGTGGAGGAGACTCATAGGGTTTATAAAACAGTTCTACAACAGTAGCAACAAAATGCGTAAAAGTAGCGACTTCAAGGTTCAATCGTTTGGTGATATCATCTCAAAGTGGTCGGCGAAAAAACACAGATTGTGGATTTTGTTCTATTGCCATTGGATTTTTCATCCCGTTGGTTTTACTACCTCAGTCGATATCTTATCAGTCGTTGGAGGTGGACAACCCTTCCATTGTGAGAAAAATCTTAGTTCAGATAATAAAGCAGTGCAGGTAGCGTCGTGGTAGGACTGCCAGGAACACAGATCTGGAAAATCTTACCCATTTGGTAAGTATTAAGAGCGGAGAAGGACAATTATTACCTTGACTTTGGAGTTTTACAGGTTTGCCAAATTAAAAGGTCATGGAGGCTGTAGGGTGAGCTTAGTCTGGAGTAATTGGGACCTTGAAGCACCAATATTGTTGGTAATTAGCATTTTTCTCTTTTTGGCTTCGGTTTTGTGTTGCCAGTGAAAAGAAAAACATGATTGTGGCAGTGTTTGGGTTTCGCTTCATCTGATTTTTTTCTCAGACATCAACATTTCCTATTTTCTTGAAAGTCAGTCAGTTTCTTCGATATCTTATCAGTGATTATTTCATCCAAAATATTTCATCCTAATAAAGACGGTTTCAAGAAGATAACCTTACTGTATGTCACATTGAGAACTGAAACACACTGAGTCTTTCTTCCAGTTGGACCAACTTTATCATTCTCTTTAAAATCCCTGATTCTCATAATCTCCCATCACTCCTAGGTTTTAGAAAAAGAGTACATAAAAAAAGAAGAAGAAAACACAGGGAAAAACGAGAAGAGACAGTGACCGAGTTCCAAACTATTTTTTTTAATGTTTTTTTCTGGGTGAAGAGTGAGAGCTGATGGGGGAAGGGAGGGAGGGAGGGAGAGACAAAGGAGGCAGATGGGGTCTTTGTGAAGGAGTAAAGGAGAAGAATTTGCTCGACAATAGATGAATAGGTGAGGTAGAGGAGGAGAGGGGGACGGGAGCAGGGGGAGAACTCAACCACCTGCTGTCCTCCCCTTTCTCCTCTTTCACTCACAACGCTCAGATTAACTTCCCTTTCACTCCCTCTCTTCTTCTCCTCCCTGCACAAACGCTCACGTCTGCACGTTGTCGTCGCGCACCCTCGTTTCTCAGTCCCCGTTTCTCCTGAGTGTCCTCAGGTTGGAGAAATGTTCACCTCCTTCTCCGTCTCCTGCTCCACCTCCTGTGTTTTCATCCTCCATTTTACTCCGCCCACCTCCTTCACATATGATGCAAGACGCTCAAGCCTCACTAATTGCCGCTGATGAACCTGTGATTGATTTGAAACCTTTTCACTTCGCTTACGTTGCAAACGTTTACGTCCCAGTTCATCTAGAAGCCTCTTTTCTGAATCGGAAGGTTTTGAAGACCCGCTGATATAAAACTTCAGCTATCTATGAACTAATTCAGGCTGAAGAAGATGATGAACACCTGCTCAATGACACAAAAAAATATATAAAAAATATAAAAAGCATGGCATGCATTCGCGTTTAGCTCTGTTGACTCTGATGCAACTAGATAAAATCTGGTGAAAACAAATTACCTTTAGAAGTCACCTATGCAAATAGTGTCCGTGTGTGTAATTCATCTTCAGTTTTAATATTACAACTATTCTGTGAAACCCTCAGTTGCAGAGCTTGAAAATTAATGTTCTTCATCCAGTCTCAATTTGAGTTTTTCACAATTATGAGGAAAAAAATTAAGACTCCAGATGTGCAAAGCTGGAAGATACATACCCAATAATTTAAGAGCTGGAACTGGAAAGACTTGGTAACTCACATGGACTGAATACAAATGAACACCAAACCTTTCACAGTTGCATTTATGAACGGTATCCCTTCCACTTAGTTATTATTATTATCATATCCCAGTTGAAATATGTTGGCATTTGCAGTTGTAACATCACAAAATGTGCAAAAAGTGCGAATACTTCTGCATGGCATTGCATATTTATGCTATGCACTTTAATTTGTTTCCCATTGTAATCCTGTGGTGGAGGATATGTTTACTTTTACATGAGCAGAAAAACGTAATGACCTCATCTAAAACTTGTTTTGTTTTGCTGCTTCGTTCCAGGGCTACCATCCTTCACTCCAGTCTGACTACCAGTCAATGGGCGGAGCGATGCTGAATAGTGGAGCAGTAATGTCTCCATCAGTGGACTACCACCAGCTGGGCCGCCACACACCAAACCACCACCCTTCCTTGGACTGGAGCACTGAATACCATGGCAACGGGTTGGTATTAACACCACAGTTCGCCGCGGGTTAACGTCTCTCCATCCTCGGAGACGTAAAAGTCCCAAGTATGAAACTGTGTTTAGCATAAGTAGGCATAAAATAAATGTACTCAGTTTTAAACACACTGAAAAGGCCTCTTTGTGTCTTTATATAGAGTTGTGTAAGCTTAATGTTACCTCCTGTCACAGGATCACAACACATTTCAAACCTGAACTTTTATGATGTCCAAATTTCATTTTGAATATTTACAACTATCAAGCCAATAATACTTATCAAAGCTAATAAGGCAAAAGTGAAAATGGCTCTACAATTGAAAAAAGGGAACCAAAGCAAACTTCAGTGGGCACCCACACCCCACCTTCTAGCTACACCCCTGCTCGGGTGAAATTTGACAGATTTTTCAAGAGAACGATCTGCAAAAAAAAAAGGGATTTTGGCTTGTTATATGTTGTTTGAGAATGGTTACAGTTTTCTTATCACTCCTCAGAGCAGAACCCTGCATGCTTCATTTGTTCAATGTTTCCACTTGTCTTTGTCACATTTTCCTCTCATGGTGAAACCAACTTCTTTTCTTCAAACACGCAGAAAAAAAATTACACTTCTGTCATTTTCACCGACGTTAACCTTTTAAGAAGGCAGTTGAATAGAAAGTTTTGTCAAAATTATTTTATTAGTTTTTGTCCATTCATTTCTAAAGCTTATTTTCACGTTTTAAAAAGACCAGCAAGCACTTCTCTTTAGAAAGACGAATCTTAGCTGACGACTGATCTCTTTGTTTTCCTCCAGAAGTCTTCAGAGAGACAAACCGCTGTATCTGAGCTAATCTCGGGACAAAACGGCACCAAATATGGACCCTTATACTGCCACAACGGGAACTCCAGCACTGAGTCGGGCCTGGTTCTCACTTAACGCCCAATCAAATCTCCAAACACGAAACGGACTCGCAGTGGACTTGTCATCAAAGTGTGAACTAAAACTTGAATTCAGCACTTAAAAGAAAAAAACAAAAACAAAACAAAACCCCAAGAAGAAGAAAAACCGAATGAGTTTGTATATATTACTACTATCTCTTTAAAGTATAGCAGTGTTTACAATGTGGCATAAGCGTCTGTTAATGGCTGTATCACTCACTGCGTAATTGTTCCCATTTCTGCTGAAAATAAGAGTGAGTGGAAAGAGGTGGGTAGATCCTGTGCTGTGAACCACGCGGACTGGTGTACATACCCCCCAACATTTGAATATTTTCTGTCTTCGCAGAAGTTTTTCATACCTAGTTTCTTGTTTCTACTGAGGACGGTGATTATAATCAGCGCCAGGAGGTTCTGTAGTAGGTCATGTGTAAATTGCTGTAACATAATTGGTTAAAAGGAAAAATTTAAAGCCAGCCTTTGTTTTTTTCTTTTTTCTTTTTTTTCCTTTGAGCTGAAAGTTGCTGTGTTTTCTTTGCGGTCAAAGCCAAAAGAAGCACAGCATTAAAAACGTAACAATATAAACCAAATATTACTCCGGTTGTGTTTCCCTCCTCTGACTCTTTGCTTAAATGATGAACTCCCACAGGTTTGGGTGACTCTGAAAAGGGAAGACATTGATTAAAACCCCAGTTTATGTTGCTTTTTTAAAGATAAACAGAAGAACCCTCCCCCCTGCCAGGCTCTAAATGTGAATAAATGTCTAAGATGAAAGGATTTTCATTGTTCTCTTGAAGAAATCTGAAATATTTTAGTCCCTGAGATGATAAAATGTTAAACATTTCCTGTTGATAAAAGAAGTACTCCTTTGTATGAAGCCAGCTTTTCCTCCTGGCATATGTCTGTCGATAATACGGATTTGGATCCAAGCAAGTGTGAGTGTGTGAGGTGTTAATAAGACCGCAGAGTGGCTGACTGGTTTGCATGGTCTCTTTTATCATCTCTATTTCTCTGTGCTCAGAGACTATTTAAAAAAAAAACAACAAAAAACTGTAACTATTGCCGGGTTGGCTGTGTTTTCATGTTTTTTTTTTTTTTATTAAACTGAGGTTTGTTTTTGTGTTGAGGATAATGGAAAGAGGCATCTCTCTGTTGCTCTGTATCTATTTGTATTCATGTGTTTTATTTTGGCAGATGAAAGGACTCTGGGCATCAACCATGAAGATTTTCTTATTTTTAGATTCTAATAATGTGTTTGAGAATAAAGTCGATGCTGCACCGATGTGCAGTCGTTACTTCAAAACATGTTTCATGTTGTTTATCGCCGAGCGGTTGGCAATACCTTTATCTGACTGCAGCTGGATATTTGTACATAACCTTACTGCACCCGTATGCCGCAGCATTACCTTCTCCGTTTATGAGCAGTGATTTGGGATTCAAAAAGAAATGGCTTTAATGTAGAGGCAGGTTATAAAACTTAAGACTTATATAAGACTTAAAGATTCAAGAAGATGGACAATACGTGTGGCCTATCAGACGGTGCTGAAGAAGAGTACTGAAAACATAAAAAATGTAAACAAAACAACTAATAAAACGTGAATCATCAACATACAGTTGTAACCTCTGCTTTAATGCAAAGGTTGCTGCTTGTTGACAGTGGAAGCCATTTTGAAGGAACAGAAGTAATAAGAAGCAACTGGAGCAGGTTTTGGACGTAACCCCGTCCCTGCAGGTAGATCACGCAGCAGCCGGACAAGCCGTGCCGGCCAATCATCCATAGCTGTTTCGGTCTCATCCCTTCCGCTCACAGGCCAACATTTTGTGCGTTTAGCACATACACTTTAGGATCTCAAACTGTCTCAACAAGTGCAACTGTCTTACACAGGTTTGGTTTCTCTTCCCCCCACCACCAACACCAATTGGATATTTTTGGACAGTTCATCAATATCAACTGCACTTCCTCCATTCACTGTTTTTTTTTTTTACTCAGATCTTTACACACCCGAATTTAAAAAGGAACCAATGATCTGAGCTGCTAGAGGATTTTCCTCTCTAGAGCTGTAGGCGGCCGGTTTGATGTTTTTTCTGGAAGAACCAGCCTCAGCTTCCTCCGGCTCGGTGAGGAGCCTCCTTCTTCTGACAGGTACTCCTGCTGCAAGAGGGCCGCCCCTCCAGCAGCTGGGGAGGATTCACCTGGTATGGACAGACTAGGAGCTGATTGATCCATTACAGACGTATTGTCTGCCTTCAGACATTCTCCTGATCCTCCTACCTGAGGTCCTTCAGTTTGAGCCACACCCTCAGGAGGCATATTGACAGACATTTTCTCCACTCTCGTTTCTGAGGTTTCCCCCGACGTCTCGTCTTGATCCTGTTCAGGGAGGTTGTCTTTAGTAGAGGGGGCTTGTGACTCAGTGGTCGATTGAATCTGTCCCTGTCCGCTCTGAATGTCTTGACTGTGAGTTAGATCAAGCTTCGGCGCCGCTGCAGATGCAGAACCGTCGACCTGCGTCTGGCTGTGACCCAATGCAGCTGGATTATTAGCTGGGTTTGCTAAACTCAAGACAAGACCATCAGATGTAGAGGTAAGAAGTGGAGCTGTGGGGTTTCCACCTGCTTGTAAAGGATTGGCTTGTATAATTTTGGCCAGAAGAGCAGGATTTGAGGACCTGGTCGATACTGCAGGTTGTCCAGCGAAGCTTTCTGGAGCTACGTTAAACCCACTGAGTGTTACGCCAGGAGCAATGGGATTAGCCAGACCACCGGTGAGCAGTGGATAGGATCCTGAGGACATGGTGTTGAGCAAAGCCTTCCCTGCTTGAAGAGACAGGGTGCTTCCAGTTAGCTGTGAGCCAGGCGAGTTCAGCAAGGAAAGGTTGGTAGTACAATTCCTGTCAGCTGGACCGAAGGAGAAGGGATGCTGGAAAGCCAGCTGAGCCCCACCCAATGCCAGTCCCGCAGTCTGGTACTGGAGAGTCTGGAGGTTTTGTGCAGAGACGGTGGTGCCGTCAGGCGGCTGGGAGATGTTTTGGTTCTTTTCTTGGTCACCTTCTGCACTTTTATCTCTTTTAGATGTGCTGCTTTTATGCTCTCCTTCATCTGCCTCCTCCGTTTTGGAGGACTTTCTCTTCTTCTCTCTGCTACTCTTAGATCTCTTGCCAGATTTCTCTTCTCCTTCCTCCTCTTCGCCTTTTCCATGCCGTCTTTTCTCTTTACTCGTCTTGGAGCTTGTGTTCTTGGTGTGACCATGCTCATTTTTCTTCCTCGGATGGACTTTGCTTTTTTTTAAGGGGTTTAAGTTCAATTTGACCTTCATCAAATGGCTGGACTGGACTCTGTGTCTCCTGTTTTTCTCGTTGCCTCTGGGAATTGCCTCCCCCTCCTCCTCCAGACTTTCCTTGCCTCGATTAGTTCTTGAACTTGTCAGATCAAACTTTACATTTTTTGCCTCTCTTTTTACCTCTGTGTTCATCTTTCTAAACGGCTCCCTCCTTACCTTGCCATTGAAATCAGATACGTCCATTTGGTTGGAGTGAGGCGTCCTGTGTGTCAAGTTCTCCTCTGGAGGTCTGGAGGTCCTGTGGCAATTTCTTTCTTCCTCATAACTTCTGCTCTTTGATTCATCATCAGTCCAGTGGTTGCCCATGTCACCGTCAGCCTTGTAGGGTGGAACATTGTCTGACGTTTCTCTCAGCAGATGAAAAGATGAGTTGGCGATGTGGGGAGGAACCTTGTTAGAGACATTCCAGCTGTAATTCTGTTGTTGAATAACTCCTCTCCTTCTCTCCTCTTCCACCATCATCCTCAATTTCCTTCTCTCCTGGACATCTTCAGCCTCAGGTCCTCCATTTGCCCACTTACCCTTTCTCATTTGGTTCGGCATCTTCCCATTAGTGTTGCAATGAGGGCAATGGACATTGCTACCATTTTCTTCAGCTCTGGACTTAAACATATCCATCCTTTCGTCCAGCGTCATGGACTCTTTGCTCCATTGTTGACTGCTGTTGGCTTGCAAGAAAAAATCCCTCGTCCTCTCCTGATCTCCGAGTTGATTTACATGGTTAGCAGTTGTTCTGTCTTTGTCCCGTTCCTCCTTCAGTCTTTGGCTCTCTTTCTTCTTCTTCTTCTTCTGTTGAGAGACGTGGTAACAGATCAAGACTGCAAGCAGGGTCAAAGCGACTCCTCCTGCGGAGAAACACAACAGGAAACAATAAAAATTTACAACCACAATTTGAGGGGAGCGGGGCGTTAGATTTGTTAGAGCATGTGATGTTTTACTCTGTATGACACTGACAACTATGTCTTTGATTATTTTACACCATAGCTCAAATTTGTTTACAGCAAGGACTGCCTTAGTAGATACAACACTTTCCAAGAACCAGGCCAGCTATTTTTTAAACAAGAGGAAATCATCATTGATCGATACTCAGAATGTCCTCGGTTTTTCTGTGGGGAGTTTGCATGTTTTCTCCGGGAATGGGTTGATTTTGTCTTCCTCTCACAGTTCAAAATTGTTTACCCGTCCGGTATGTATTGACAATATTTTTTAAATTTCTGTCTGGCCGTAAAGTTTGAAAGCCGGGAAAAAGAGACGCTGAAATTGGGGATATGACTCTTGCCCATAATAATATCAAAAAAAGAGATGGTTTGAACTTCCTCCTCCTCTCTCTGCAATTTGGTAAAAATAAATAAATAATAATAATAATAATAATAATAATAATAATAATAATTGGAAGAAAATCCCTTTCAGACGAACAGCATCCAAATCCAGAGGGAGTAATTATCCAAAACGTGAACACCACCATGAGTGGCACAATTCTAGAAATCTAGAATGTGCTACAGTTTGTGCCAGCATCACTTTTCTGAGAGGTTTCAAACATGTGAGAGTACCGCAAAAGAGGTTAGTCTAAGTACCAGCAGTGGGAGTTGTACCACAGCATGAGAACCAATGGGGGGAAACCAGCTTTTCTTCCCGGCACCGATTAATATTCTGACCTAGGAAGCAGATGACTGCAGCTATGGCCAGGTCTCGAGCGTACTGCTGAGGCGCCACGCTGCCTCTCGCCTCTATCTGCACCGTGATGTTCTGATTGGACGGCACGCAGTTGGCTTCAGTCAGCTCCAGCACCGTGGTCACAGCCGGGTTGTCCGCACTCACACACATCATCCGACGGCCATTGTACAGCGCCTGAGGACAACGGGACGTACGGGTGTTAGTTCTCAAGAAACCTGTGCTCTGAGATCTTTACTGTCACAGGTAACGAGTTTGCACGACGACGTCGCACATGCGTACCTTGTCCGGCTCCTGGATGAAGCTCGTCAGGACGGCAGCCAGCTCCAGCAGCTCGCATGTGCAGTTCCACGAATTGAGGTCCAGGTTCAGGTTCGACAGCCACACAAGGTAGGAGAAAGCCTCTGGAGGAACTGAACTCAGACGGTTTCTGGAGAGATCCAGGCTCCTCAAGCTAACCAGACCTCGGAAGCTAAAAGCACGATACGGTGGGCATATAAGATGGTATAACCTGGGTGAATTTTAATATATATATATATAAAAAAAATCGCATTACCTGTTTCTGTCCAGAAAATCTATCAAATTATCCGAAAGATCCAGAGTCTCCAGGCTCCTGAAGTCGTTCAGAGGAAAGGATCCAGGGTTCAGCCTGGTGACCAGGTTTCCCTCCAGCTTCAGGCTGAGCAGAGCCTTTGTGCCTGTAAACCAACCAGCCTGGATCTGCACACCAGCAAGAGGAGCACGTTACTGCCTTGATGATTTAGCCCTGCAACGTGTCGCTAAAGCCAACGAGAAGGCGGCCTTTGCGTTCAGTCGCCTTGAAATAAAATATTTGATTTGCCCCGTGAAGACACGCACCATGTTGATGTGATTGTGGCCCAGCGCAAGAACTTCCAGCTGGCTGAGATTGATCAGCGCTCCACCCTCCAGAGCCTGGCTGGTCAGGAGGTTGTGGTCCAACAGCAAAGTGTGGAGGAAAGGCAGGTTTCTGAAGGCGTCCTCACTAAGCTCTGAGATGTGGTTGCTGCTCAGGCCTGTAGACGTGAAGGTTTATGCATCCTGTATTAGTGATGTACACAAATATTATGCGTAGCTCTACAAAAGTATTTGAATCACACTTTGCCATGCTACAAGCAAAAGCTTGAATGAGTTGCATTAGTATTTAATGTCATAGATCAACACAAAGTAGAGAAAATAGTAACTTCTATACTTCTTTGTAATGCAAATCAAATTCAGTCGGGTTTGATGGAGAGCACTCTGAGGTTTTTGCACAGATTCTCAGTTTGAGTAAGATCTGGATTTTGACTGAATCTCTCTAACATAAGAATAGATTTTGGTTGTATGCTTAGTGCCAAGAGTACGACCGTTTTTGCAAGCCAGTGTCTGTGCATCCAACCCATCCTCGTTTTGTACTGACCTATAACCGTGATGTTCCTGAGGACAGACAGCGAGGCCTGCTGGACCACAGAGATGGAGCCCTCAGTTAGCAGCAGAGCCTGGGTCGAGTCTGCAGCATCTGCTCAACGACACACACACAACAGTAGCAGCCACACACTTCTCTAAAACAGGAGGACACTTGAGGAAGAAACTGTGTGAGTCGTACCAATGATGTTAGCAAGCCTCTGACAGATGACTGCATCCTCCGAGCAGACCGCACAAGAAACGGGGCAGGCTGGAACACGCTGGGCTTCGACGACTGGCAGCAGGAACATCAGCAAAACACCTGGACACGAATTCAGACATCTGTTTTCTTTTCAGCAGAACTTCATGACATTTTGCTGTTAATATAATCACGGAGCAAGCTGAGAGTTCTCACAGGTCATGGTGTACTACAGAAGAGTCGACATGGCGACGAGGCAGCATCTCTTCCACGCAGCTCTCACTCGATGCAGCTTCGTTATTGTCACCATCGCGTTTAATCTGAAAATACATGGTGAAAACACTAAAATGACATCTTTGCACAACTAATCTTGAAAATAAACCCAATGATAAAAGCTGATTAAAACCAACAAATTATTTGCTTAAACTCTGGAAGATGATGTAGCCTTAAGTTGAGGTTTTTATTTCATAAATAAAAGCCTGAAAATACAGAATCGGGTTTGATGGAGAGCACTTTGAGGCTCTTTGTGTGTGTCATACCCTGCTGACTACCAGGAAAAAAACATATTGTCCAGTCACCATTTTTTTTTAAAATCCCACAGTCTTTGTAAGGTAATTAGAATATTTATGCACTTACTTTGTCTCTTCCCATTAAATGTGTTATTACTGTTGAATGCCATTTTTATTAATTAGAAAAAGGTAAAGTCCCACCCCTTCACATGTGGTGTCACTGAAAAGCCCTAAATGTCCTCTCTAGATACCAAAAGGAATTAATTCAGTAGAATGCAGGGGGTGGGAGATATTCAAGTTTAGAAATGTCCTCTACAGAGGACAAAAATGAACTACTGGTAGTCAGGATTGCAGTTGTGAACGCATTTCTAACTAAGATTTGAATATTCAAATCAAGTATTTAAACATTCAAGCAGGAGAGTAGTAGAGAAGGTTTTTGTTTTGTTGCTAGGCAGACAAACAGGATGCTGAGTGATGGCTGACGGCCAAACACTGAGGCCTATCGGGTTCCTGCTGAAGCACCTTCGCTATCGGGCTGCATTTCCCTGAGTCGTCTGTTATGAAACAAGTTTGTGTTATGTTGCAGTACAAACTTTTACCAGAATCAACCATCAGAACAACCACAGTAAAAAAAAAGAAAAAAAAAGTGGCTTCCTTTATCACAGTGCAACATCTTTGCATCTTCACACCACAAGAAATGTATTTGATCCTCTGATAAAAACCTAAACAGCTTTACTGACTCAGAGTCAGTCAGAGGTTAACAAATTCACCGTTGGCATGAATTTCATAGAATGGAATGAGCATAAAGCAGATTATTTAAGTGGATTTAAGGAAGAATTGGGTCCAGAATTTTAAATTAATTTAAAATTAAATTAATAAGGATTTTCATTTTTAAAATCATACATTCAGTCTCAAATATGGACATAAACCCTTTTAATATTAAATATTATTGGGCAAGTTGAAAATCATGGCATCATTTTGACTAAAATACGATAAATCTTCATTTAGATTGGTTGGTTTTTGGTCAAAATTTAACTTTTAAGCAAAATTCATACATTTTTAACAACAACAAAACTAACAACCACCAAGGATCAAATTGATCGTAAACTGAGAAAGTGACCATGAGATTAAACATGCAGATTATTACAACTTGGACACAGTTGGATGTTCCAAATCAGAATCACAAAAGAAGCTTGTAAATGGTTAAAAGGGTGTAGCTTCTCCAGCGATACGTTTATTTTAATTTTCTAGAAGCGCGCCGCTCATGACGACAGCACGTTGCTCTGCTACGTCAGTTCCGATTTGTTCTTTTTGTAGACTTATGTTCTTAATTTTTTTTCTTCTTCTTCTTGGTTGAGGCATTGCATGTTTGAATAATTATTCCGTCTGGTTTTGAATGCTGTGCAGCTGGAAGGACTTTTTACTATTATCTTTCCCCTTCCCCCAGTTATGGTGATGCATAAGAGTGTGGGAACAGTGCGCTGTTTTTACAACTTGGGAGCGACTGCCATCTCGAAGCTCAAAAATTACCTGAGGTACCAGAGGAGTAAACAAGGAGGCTTCATGGACCGAAGAGCAGAGAGAGAAAGAGAAAATTCAAACCGTGTCTTCCGTCAAACACAATGCTTGAGGGACACACCCCCGACTTTCTGACCGTACAACCAGGCAGAAACTTAAAAGAGGAGCAGCCAAAGCAAACGACACGGATCAGCAGTGCTCGCCGGCGACATATAGTGCCAACCAGGACATGTAACTGTGAAATCTCCTGCCTTGATTTTGTGCTGTTAAGACAGAAAGACAGCGACGGTCTGCAATCAGAGGCCTATTTAGCGTTGACGCAAGACTGACTGCTACCCAGCGTCACTTC
The DNA here is from genome assembly GCF_001443285.1 of Poecilia latipinna. Taxonomy (NCBI): domain Eukaryota; kingdom Metazoa; phylum Chordata; class Actinopteri; order Cyprinodontiformes; family Poeciliidae; genus Poecilia; species Poecilia latipinna. The sequence goes on along the minus strand of NW_015113069.1, from coordinate 3,139 downwards.
CTGTCCAGAGCGTCACCGTCCTTAACAACCTATTTGAAGGTGCTTGGATGATGTTAGTCATGACATTTAATTTCCCTTTTAGGATAAATAAAGTGTTTTTGAATCGAACTAAGATGAATTGAAGTGAATTAGATTTAATTGAATTTAAATGAAATATTTATGATGGTTGACGTTTACATGGAGCCTGAGTGTCTATTTGTTTTTTTAATCTGGTGTAGATTAGAGAAAAAATTCAAACGTGTTTATCCAGATTCCTGGGAAAAGAGTCATTATAAGAACGTGCAAAATTATAGTTCTGCCTTAGTTTACTGGAAAAAAAAGTATAAGAAAATGGCCCCATCACACTATTGTGGTCATCTGCTGCCCATTTATGTTAAGGAAGCATAAACAAACAATTAGTTGATTAAACTGAGAAGCGAATTGGGCCCACATCTGCATGTCAGCACCTCAGCTGCACATGTAGAGGAAATACCAAAGAAACTCAGAAAACTGTTTACAGGCTCTATAATTCTCTAATATGGTGGGTAGGGATGGGGGGGACTGTTGTTAATTATGTCTAATTGGTAAAATAGGACCAAAATATATTTACGTGCATCAGATGGGGGTCATTAAAAAACACTCTAATGCATAGCTCTGACCATGATGTGCACATGCAGGATTACTGTATGAGGAACTGTGAAAATGATAAATACCACATGTTGAGGGGACAAGTTGTAGATTTAGCTGGGAATGTGCAAAAACACGGGCTGACAGGACGATGCCTGGTCTGAAAGTTTGGCGCCAAATGGAGGCTTTCAGCATGACGACTATCCAGAGCATGCTGCCAAAACATGACAAAGAGTTTCGAAAAGGGAAGCAGAGAAAATGAAACATCGGACGATTATGTTACTTAACTCTAATCCAACCAAAAAAAAAAAAAAAAAAAAAAAAAAGAAGAAGAAAAAACGCCTCTGAGGCTTGTCTCCTTTGCTGGAAAGCAGCTGAAAAATGAAAAGGTCAGAAAAGAAATCCCAGAACTTTTCTTCCAAATCTGTTTCACAATATTCATGACACATTTTATTTATGAAAAAAAATTATTAGGACTTTAAAAAAAAAAAAATCTAAGTTTGAATATTTTGTGGTGAAGTTTTTTTAGGTTGACTTTTTATGAGGTCCTTACTTTAGGTTCATCCTGTTGAGATTCTTGTTTTCACGTCTTTGTTTAAATTTTTATATTTGTTTTTTTTCTCCAGTCATCATTTTCATCTTTTTGTCCTCTTAACACCACCCCATTTTTTTCTTTTTTTAAAGTTAAGCCCCATTTTCTACAGACCCCTTTCAGCTCCAGGTTGTAGAGTAATCTTTCATTTGACTAACATTTTTCTTCTGACTGGAAGCAATCCTCTATCAAAGTTTTTGAGCCAAAGTCGGAACCTGAATCTGCTGGAGTCTGTGGAAGGAGTTAAAGATTAGGGTGACGTCCAGGAGACCTTCCAACCTCAGAGAACTAGAGCTCATCATGCAAGTCTAAATCTTTAAAATACCAGCAAGAACGTACAAAATGCAAAATGTTGGTCAGCAATTACAAGAAGGGTTTGCTTGCTGTAGAGATTTTTCTGTTGGTTATTGAGAAAAGAGTAATTCTGAAAGGGACTTATATATATATATATATATATATATATATATATATAAATAAAATGTTAGTAAACCCAGAATCTATTTTCTTTCAGAATGCATATTTTCATATTATTTTATCTTATCTTTATCTTTTCTTTTCCGATCAGAAACAAACTTCCTAGTTTGAATGAAAGTAATCTTTAGAAATGTGCCAAGGCTATGAGTTGTATAATTTGGGGTTTAATTGTATGCAAATATCTGATTCGAGTTGTATTTGTGGGCAATCTACAGACGGTTTTGGCTGTTCTGTTCTTTTTTATATATATATATCCTGTAATGTAGAGCTTTCTATGCATTTTTCAGTCTTGTGCGTTTTTGGGGCATCTAAAAATCAACTTCCTGTCGTCATGTTTCCTGAAAGCACTTCAAAAGCTCACAAGAGGCAGAGTTGTCTGTTTCTTTTTCAGCAAATCTCAAACAGGAAGTGAATTCACATTTGAAATCAGATTGAAAAATGCCTGGGCTTTGGTAGCTTGGATGACATATTTCAGCTGAAAAGTATTTTATTTGTGATCTTTCATCAAATAAAGCTAAATTATATGCAGCTGATTAGTTATTTTTCACTTTACTAACAAGTATTAAGATTTCCAACAATTGGACAAGCTCTGCTGCTCAGCTAATAATCTTTACGTTGATGTCAGCAGATACTGGAGTATCGTAAACCGCAACGTTCTTAAAATCACTTCGATCGATTCTGCGCTCTGATGGAAGCTGCTGAAAACTGCAGCTTGATTCGAAATGAATGCAACATTCAGGTTTTGCTCACAGCAGACTTTCTGAAAACCTGAAAAATAGTTTTTGTTGATCAGGTTTACTCTATCTACAAGCTGCCAGATTTAAAGAGACACCAACATGATCTCAGTGACAACATTGACAATGTGGCCAAAAGAAACATGAAACATTTCAGTTTTCTAAGTAGAGCACTAAACCGAGAAATACAAGCAGATTCTGCTCATATATACATTTTTTTTTTTTTTGTGCGTGTGAGCCATCTACTCCATTACCAAAGCCAATACAGATCAGCGTTCAGGTTATGTTTTGCAGCTCATCATTTAAGAAGATACAAAGTCCTTACCTTTTTAGCTCCCTGCTGACGATCGCTCGGCATGCCTCGCTCCCATCCTGCGACACACACGCAGGTCTGACAGCTGAATTAAAACTCAAATTCCCTGCATTCACCAGTTGCCACGGAGACCTAAACATGTTCGGGTGTGTTGATCTTGGGTTACCTGGTCACTTTCTGAGCATGCTCAGTAGAGCTTCATGTCACCTGAGAAACACGGGTGTCCCGTCTGACTCAAGAGTCTTGAAATTTACACCAAATGCCGACTTGTTTTTGAGCGTCTGTCGTGTGCGACAAGTTCAGAACAGCTCTGTTTTATTAGTCTGATTTATTATCAATTTATTTACAGCTTTTACAACTGCTTCCAACAGAGATAAAATAGTTTGCATAATAAAAGTATCAATCAAATGTAATTTAAGT
>NW_015113068.1:335199-343024 GCF_001443285.1 Poecilia latipinna | reverse complement strand
CACACACACACACACACACACACACACACACACACACACATTTATACACCGATCTACGTATTGATGTATAAATGTGTGTGACTGTAGTGCGGAGCGCTCTGACTGATGAAAATGATCAGTTCAGTCCTTTTACGTTACCAAACATTGACATGTTTCTGGTGTCGGTTCTTCTCCTCTGCCCTCATTAAGAGACGGACAGTTTGAGTAAAGATCCGGTGAGAGCAGCTCCAGCAGTAAATGTTGGGCATGCTGCCGGTCAGCCGTTTAGCCGCCTGTTAAATCCTCCATAAACTCTGTGACTCAGTTAAAATGCTAACCTGAACATGAAGCCAGGAGCCATGCTTCACTGCATCCAGCAGCCGCGCAGAAATAAACATCCAGCAGGATGAATAAATAATACAGCTTCACTTTAACAAACACACTCATGGTGTAAGTCAGGCGAACTCAGTCGGAACAAAGGAATGAGAAGAAAAGTTAATTTCAGGTAACTTTTCTATTCCATGGATGTATTCATGAGGCAGTAATGTTTCATGATCTCCGCAGGCTCTCCTCATTCATGTGTAATAAAATGCTTTCTTATTCATGCTGAGCTCCTCGGTTCAGGGCAGAAGCTGAAGAAACGACGGCCTTGTTACCGATGTGAGAGCTGGAGACCCAGAGCAGCATCCTGGGCGGGCGGCCATGTCTGCGTTCAGCCACAGAGACTCTGACTAGTAGAAACTGTATTTGTGTTTTTAATGTTCTGCCTCAGAGAGCCGACATGGAGGCAGCGTGAAAACACCAGAGTCCAACAACCAGGAGCAACGTCTGGTTTCTGAGAGACTCAGAACAGAAACAGGACAAATAAATCTGTCAGGAACGACTTCTTCCTTCTTCTCCGCCTGTAAGGTCACATGATCCAACACCAGGTCCAGAATCTGGTTTTAAAAGACATTTGTCAGCTTCTCTTTCAACCAAAAGGAGAAATGTGATTTGTTTCCATGTCAGGTGTTTGTTCTGGGTTTCTCTGAAAGCTCCTGGGTGGAAATTGCAACATTGCCATTCACTGGAGACAGGTGGCGCTCTCTCCATCACCACGTCTTTAAAACAAAATGGAAGATGAAGGGAGGGAGAGGAAAACTTTATGTCTTCATCCGTCATTCTGCTCTGCAAAGCAGATCAGAAGCAGAAATCCTTATGATTGTCGTTTTGAACTGAAAATCGATTTCGAATCAAATCGTGCGATAGTAAAAGGTTCCCACCTCTGATATAAACATCAGATTTCATCCCTCATTTTTGATGACTTCATCATAGTACAGCTGACTCCCGCATTAGTAACGTCACATGACCACATCCAGCCAATCAGAGCTCACTTCCTCTAATAAATCAGACTCAGGTGTTTGTGTGTGTGATCAATTTCATCTGAGTGCTCTAAGTACATCATGCACATAATGGAAGCACTCTTCAAGTTTTATTACACAGAAAATGTATCACGTGCATCATAATGAATGTTTTAAATCTGCCGTTTTATTTACTGCCATCTTCAAGCAAGTAAGTGAAAGAAAAATAAGCTCCAACTTTTGGTTTGAACATTTTTATGAAAGAAAATACACTGCAAAAGGACAAGTACTAATACAATGTTATTGTATCTGAGTGGTGCATGTCATCTTGTGACTGAGTCTTCCTGACTGGCTGCACAGCTGCAGTGTCGGGATAATGAGGGATAATCTCTTGTTTTGATATGCAGACTAGGCCCCCTGCTGGTAGATCACACACAATGATTCACTGCAAACACAAACCAAAAACATAAACGGAAATGATTCTGTTTTTCCGTTGGCAGCCTTACAGCCTCATGTACTCTACTGGACATTTCTAGGATCAGATCGATGAACATGTTGACGTTTTGTAAACACAAACTTCAGCTTTGCTGGGATTTTATGCAGAAACGAACAAAGAGTTTCACATACATGTGAAGTGAAACCTTCATGTTGATGACAACCCTTCACATCAGCATCACTGATGGAGTCCCTCAAGGTGCCGTGTTTGGGCCGGTTTTAATCTGCTTCTCTAGTTTCTGACTCAGAACGATCTGACTGGACGCTGAAAAGACGATTGTTGTGTTCGTGTGCTAAAGGAGTTAGCTTAGAGAAGCTATTCAAACCTAAAATAGCATCTCAGTGCTAAACATGTGCAGCTAATGCTAATGTTAGCGTCCACATTTCTACAGCGAATCTCTGGAAAGATGAACTTTGTTCCAATCTGATGGTTGAAAATAAAAAACTATAAATATCTTTGATTTTTGAGCATAGGTCAATGTATTCAATAACTTAGCAACAAGGAGAGATTCTGAACTGAAAATGTTTCTCATTTTTTTCATATATGGTTTCCAATTAAAGTGTGATTAATTAACTACAGACACTAATTAACTAGATTAGAGCTTCAAGAGAATCGAGCTTGTTTACTTTGTTCTGGTCTTTCATAGAAAATCCCCAGAAAAGACACTGAAGTTAAAGGTTGTAGCATAAAAACTGGAAAAAAGGTTTTTAAATGGTTCAGCATGTCTCTGCAAGCCTGCAATTCTTTGTGATGCATTTATGATTTTATCACAAATGATTAACCAACCAGCTGCAAAAAGCAGGAATATGAAGCTGCTTTTCATCAGGATTTTATTTACATATGGTCTGCATAAGTTAGCAGGTGTTTGGATCAGATTCAACTCTCAGACTTTATCTCACGAAGCATTACGCATGAATACCTGCAGCATTTTAACATCTCCTGGTTTTAATTCAGTGAAGTGATTGTTGCTTTCCTCCAGCAGACGTTCTGCTGATGAAATGCCTCAGTTAAAGGAGAACCTGCCTGTTGTTTCTAGCAGAGAATTTCTGACACCTACATGTGGAGCAGCTGCTGTGCGGCCCAGTTCTGGTTCTGGTTCTGCAGCCAGCCAGGGCCGGATCTGGAGACGGGGCTGTTTGACCGTCAGCAACATGTCCAGCCTCTGGACGGTACGTCAGCTCCCTGCTGGGCTCTGACCGGGTCTGCATGTGGTTCTGGTGCCCGGCTCGGCTCGGCTGAGGAAAACCTTTGATCAACACGAGTTCAGACAGTTCTGGCTCTTTCAGCTAAACGTAGCATCTGGCACATTTTCTATCTGCTTTTCTGATGTTAAAATAGATGTTTTGCTTCAGTTTTACTCTGAAAAGTTGGTTCAGATGAAGTGGAGACCAGTCCCTCCAGTTTTTCACGATTCTGCAATGCTGGAAATTCATCAAAATCATCAAAACTCCACATTTTGTTGTGATAAAAAATTGTGAGTTTACTGCAAATTTTTCTCAAATTGAGTGAAAAACATTTGGTTTGTGTGATGCTAACTCCCATCTGCAGGTGGCGCTAGTTCTTTCTTCTACTATAAATACAGCAAATACAATTTTAGCAAATATTTCTAAATCAGTGATATTAATAAAAAAATCACCAAAACAATTTTATGGAACTCCTAAATACTGTTTTTCTAAGTATAATAATCATCCATTCTCAGGATGGACTGAAGACAAACGGCAAATATCAGAGATTTCTCTGATATTATGCACATTAAATGTCATACAATCAGTAAAAAGATCAGATATTAAATCCCAGAACGTCTCATTATGTAAAGCAGAGACTGGTTGATGAAATGAGTTTCGATTTTTATCCAATCCATGTTTTCCTGTGTGGATAAAGATTCCCAAGATCTGACAGCATTAAGAGCAGTTATGGGAATATTTAATTCACTATTTAATGAAAAGGATTTTCACTTTTCACAAAGAGGTATTTTGGTTTAGATTTACATTTATTTCTTTAAGAAATGAAATCATCTTTTGAGGGCTGCTCTGTTTATTAACCCATAAATCAGAAAAACTCAGGAAGGAGATTAAGGCTAAGCCAGTAAAAAAAATTATTTCAAAAATGGTTTTTGGCTTCCAGGGGTTCCAAAGCCAATTCAATAATCAATCAATAACATAATATTAATATAATTAATAACATGCTCGTCATTATTCTGTTTGAATCCTATAAGAATGTGAGAGTGGCAGAAATAAAATGATAAATTCTGTAAAGTCTTGAAACATCATCTGTTGTGAAACAGAAAAACCTTTTTGGGTTTGAAGTGAATCCAACCTGTAAAATCTGACGCCTCCATCTTGTTTCCATCTGGTGAAACAGGAAGTTGCTCTCAGCGACTTCAGAGGTTTTTGTGTCGTTTCCTTCAGTGGTTCTTGGTGCAGCGCCCCCACAGGCCAGGAGGGGAACAGGTTGGTTTGACTCAGAGCCACAGCAGCTGGAGGTGGAGCAGATGTTCTGGTTCCAGTAGAACCGGGTCGACCGGACCATCACACTAAATCTCTATTTTTACATGAACAACTTAAAAGATCACTAAAATCTTGTTTTATTGTCGGGACAGTGACTGGTGGTGGGGAACAGAAACATATTTCCAGTTGGTAATAAAGCCTGTTTAAGTCAGCAGAGAGTTAACGGAGCCTGGCAGAGGGATAAGCTGCTTCCTGCTTTGCCACATTAACTGGGTTCATGCTTCCTGCTTCACTTCTGCTTGGCTACAGCCTGGCTGGCTTTTCCCTGCGCAGCTTAGAAACCAGGAAAACGAGGAGCGCATGACTCTCCACCAATAGAGACGTTTTAAATCTGATGCCTGGATGGGTTTTCACAGATCAGTAAGCTTCAGACAACATGCAGCAAACAGAGACGTTGAAACTAAACTTACAACAGTGAGGAAAAGAAAAGACCCAGACGGGGTCATCGTCACCACAAAGCATTTCTGATTAAACTGTAAATGTATCTGATTATTCTAAAGAACCGCTGATGAAACCTGATCAGCCTGGCTGCTGAGAACGTGTCTCGGCTTTAAACATGAAACTAAAAGTGTGAACATGTTAGGAAACAACGAGAGCTCATTATGAGCTCCATTTATGGAAATGTCGCTCATTAATAACAGTCATTCAGATGTGGAGTGTGTTTCTGATCCGTGGGAGCAGAGGCTCTTTATGTCGGAATAATGGGGATGTGAACATGGAACAAGGAGAGACTAAATTAGCTTCACATGATTTCAGATCATATTCTGGGCAAAACTGGACACAGATTGCTCATCTTTTTAGAAACTAAAGCATATCGTCTTTAGACTGGCTGTTTGGTTAAAGGTCATGATTCCTTCTGGTTATGATACTTTAACACACAGAACAGAGTAAAAACAGAATAAACATTATAATGTGGCATTTAAAATGATTTTCTTTTGTTCTTTTATTTTTAAAAACATGAGACGGACCGTCACAAACATTAAAAAACATAAGCAGAAATGGTTCATGTTTTATTTTTCACTCTGATTACATAACTGGGCATAAAGCAGAGCTGGATTTATAAATAAACCATTGTGAAACATTTTGTTAAAAGTAGCTAAACCTCTGATTCAGGTAGAGTTTCAACAATCAGTAAAACAGGAGAGGATTTTATCCTTAATCAGGAAATCAAAACTTTTATGCACATCTGTTTGTTCTCTGTGTAGAAACTTAAAATAAGAACCGATTAGTGTTTTTGTGTCTGTTTTAAGACCTTTTATCACGTCCAAGCCATTTGATTTTGAAGGAGTTTTAAAACAGACTTTTAAAGTTTTATAGATATTTCTATATGCGTTTTCAAAAACATGCACAGAAAACCTCTGCAGAAGTTTACCTGCAAAAATCATCAAACTTGAACTTGTCGTCACTCAGACTTTCATCTAAAGGCTCGTTTGAAATCTGAGTCCATGATTTTCATCAAAACCAACAAAATAAATCCAGACAAGACAAAAATTGTTACATTTCTGTTGCTTCAACATCAATAAAACTGTTATGGTAATTGTAAATTTGGTCACAGATTAAATATTCAGTGTTACATTTAAAGAGACTGAGCTTCTGCATGCGAGCCAACAGGTTGAAGAACCGGATCTAGTTTACTGCAGGAATTTGTGATAAAACTCTTCAGGTCCAAAAGTCCTGCATGCACACACACACACACACACACACACACACACACACACACACACAGCCATTTCTCATTATTAGGGCTGCCACAGATTGCACCATCTGTGTGCATTTCTTTGTGCTGCTGTGTGTCTGGAGCTAAAAATAGCCGCTCATCATTTGTCTTCAAAGTCATGTGGAAAAGCTCTCTGCTGTCTCTGAACACTCAGAGGTGGGCTGATGCTTGGAAAAAGACAATTTAATTAGTAGAAGAATTATTTTATTCTCTGGATTTCGAGAAAAAACTTGTAGGAGGAGTGAAACCTTGGAGGCTGCTGGTGTTGGTGCGTCTCTACGTTGTGGTTTGCTTTATGAATTATTCTCCATGCAGATCTGGAAAGGTTTGTTTTGCTAAAGGCATCGAGCGTATCTGAAAATGTGTTTGAAGCACAATGAATATTTCAGATTCACTACAGACCCAAGGAGATCACAAGTCAGCAGATTTGGCTGCCAAACGTCTTGTTTTGTGAAAAAGATGCTCAGAAGCTCATGAGGCTCCATCTCGTCCTCTAATGGGCAGTTGAGGGTTCACTGAGGAACACACAGGATCCTATGATGCTGATGGCTAATGTTTGCTTTTAACAGACAACTTCACCTTTATAGTGTTCCCCTCCTCACCTGTGGGGGCGCTGCACCAAGAACCTCTGAGGGAAGCAACTTTATTCTTGACAAAACAGAAAGAAAAATGGAGTGGTGTCAGATTTTAGTCCACTTCCTGCTTTTGATGGAGGTTTGTAGACCAGAGTTCACGTTTCTGATCCTCACTGAGTTTTAAATCATTAAAAGTTCGATTAGCGTCACATTCCCCAAACGAAGCGGACTTTCCAGGCAGACGGACCGGAGTTGGATTAAAGGAGGCTGAACTTTGCTGCATCAGCTGTGATGTACTTAATATTTACCTTTGACATAAATATCTTGTTATGCAACTCTCCATGTCTCTTAACCCTATCTTCAGTTTTTATTTAAAAAAGCATTCATAAACTTATTAGTTCCCAGCAGAATTGTGCTGCTTTTGCAGAAAAGCCCCTCTGATGTGACAGAAGGTTTATTATGAAGTTTTATGCAGTTCTGGAATTCACCATCCAGCCTTTTGTCTGAGCACAGACTGCATGAGCATTCAGTGACAGAGAGCTGCTCTCTCAAGTTAAAGCATGATCTTCTGTTTGCTGTGTAAGCAGCCAGTCAACCTGCTGGCCAGCAGGAGCCATTAAAACAACAGAGAGCAGCTTCAGTCTGAGAGCCAGGCAGAGCAGCAGGGACCTGATCCACACGGATACATCAGAGTGTAAACTGCACTATGCTGTTAAACTGCTGAAGTCACATCATACCACTCTGCTGTGATGGAAACTACTTTATGTAGAGTTTGCATAATGTGAGTAGATGTAATATTTAGTGGTGGAACTCAATTAAACCTTTAATAGAGCTAATTGGAGTGTCTGTTCTTAATTAATTGCAATTAACTGCATTTTAATTATAAACTGTATGTCAGCAATTCAAAGACTCTTTTAATGCTAAATTATTTGATAAATAATTTAGCATAATTATGATAATAATGCGCGCAACAACAAATATATTATTGTTTTAATCATCAGATTGGAGCAAAGTTCATCTTTCCAGAGTTTCTCTGATCGTTCATGGAGCTTCTGTGTGGACGCTAACATTAGCATTAGCTGCTAGGTGTTTAGCTTTGAGTAGCAATATTAGGCTTGAATAGCTTCACTGGTAGGTTAGCTCCTTTTAGCACAACTCAAACACAACAATAGTCTTTTCCAGCGCCCCCTCCAGACGGGGTTTTGACCCCC
>NW_015113068.1:329245-330514 GCF_001443285.1 Poecilia latipinna | reverse complement strand
ACAAGAAATGAAAAGTGTTGACATGATAAGTGTTTTGAATGTTTCCTTTTGGTTTTAGATGAATTGTGATCAATTGTTCTGATTATTAGCTTGTTATTGATTTGGCTGGCAAACAAATGTGTAAACCGACAGATTTTGTTTTTTCACAATGACATAAAAACTAGACTTAAATGTTCAGATGGAAATACAGAAAGTGAACAATCTGTTACAGAAACAAGAGACCAGGAAACATCCAAACTGCACTTCTGTGCCCTTTAAGCAGCGGAAGCTACATGTAGCTGCTAGTGGCCCCACAAATCAAGCTGTTTTTTCATTTATTTATTTCTTCACTTTTCAGTCTGACCCAGTTTTAAGTGGTGCACAAACAGAACTTCACTGTGTTTTGCTACAACAAAAACGTTTTTCAGACATTTGACTTACACTGCAGTAATCTTACACACTGGGAGAACGGGACAGGAAACTGGGGTGGAGGGAACCTAAAAACCAGAAGGGAACCATGGAAACCCAGGAGCTGAAAGCTGAGGAGGAGAGGAGAGTCTGATCAGAGGCATGCAGAGCAGCTGGAGGAGACTGAAGATCTTCAAACCAGAAGGAAAAAACTAAATACACAGAGAAGAAAATACAAGATATCAACAAGAAACTCAACAATAAACAATAATAATAGACTAAAACACACACACACACACACACACACACACACACACACACACACACACACACACACACACACACACTTCAGTCAGAGTGACTTTAACCAGATCCCACAGATGAACCCCTGAACAGGTCATGATTATTACAGATCCTGTTTTGATTTTTTTTCCATTTCTTTCATATTAAATGAATGAATGTTCATGAGTGAAGCTTTTATCTCCAAGTGTTTGTGAGCGCCATGGGTCATCAGTCCTTAAGGAGATTAATTCTGCTGTCCTGGATCTAACCTGCTATTAGATCCACAAAGAGGCACAGATTGATGCACACAGCACAGCATAACACGCAACACTAATGCCCACCCTGACCTTTCACCCCGTCCATAAGTCATGTTGGCTCAGACTAAACGTTCCAGCACAATCTGAACAATTGTCCCAGGAGGAGCGTAGAGTCCTGGAACCTGAAGGGTCAAAGTTCACCGTCTGTCCCGAAAACGACTCAAACAAATGAAAACACTGTGAACGCTAACGAGCTAGCTTCAGGCTCCAGAGGCAAAGGAAGCAATGCTGACTGGATCAAATGGAGGTGTGTGTGTGTGTGTGTGTGTGTGTGTGTGTGTGT
>NW_015113068.1:315307-326410 GCF_001443285.1 Poecilia latipinna | reverse complement strand
GCCGTCAGAACCTGATCCAATCAGATTAACGCCTTCAGCAAATATAACATCCATGTTTTCACTTGAGCAAACAATATTAAAGCAAATAAAGAAGGAGAGTTTGCTTTATCTTTTCTCTACATGATTTTTCATGTAGTTTAAAGTCATGAAGTCCCGTGGAGCACGGAGGGAAGAACGACAGCAGATCCAGAGTGACTCCAGGTCAACTCTAAAACCTGCCTTTATGTTGCATGGTAGATATTCTTCATCAGTTGGGGAAATATTATATTTATATATGATAAAAATGTTATATCAGCAAAATGAATATTTGCACGTAAGGATCTGTTCTGTCTGACCCGGACTGACCTCTGTGTTTTGGTTCGTGGACAAACTGTTCGTTTCCATGGCGCCTCTTATTGATGCATTAGTGCGTTTAAACTTTTGATCAGTTTCCCACTCGGTGACATCATGAGGCTTCCTCTCTAAACGGTGAAACAATCCCTGGTAAAATAAACTCTCCTCTTTCCTGCTGTTAGATCACAAACAGCTTGAGGTCTGACTGGTCCAATCAGATCGCCATGGAAACCACCTCCTCTGCCTGGTTTCCCTCCATTTCCTGATGACGCAATACTTCCTGTTCCTGTTCGTTTCCAGTTCTTCCAAATGCTAATGGTCAGGTTAATATGCTTTATCTGGACCTGTGTGTGTGTGTGTGTGTGTGTGTGTGTGTGTCCTGCCCTTTACCTCTGGATATTAAGGTTGGGCTCACTAAGCCATTCTTTATATTGCAGTCGTATATGCAGACTATTTCAGATTATTTTAGTCTCTTGCCACATTGGAAATGCACCAGGAGCTGCAGCACTTCATGTAAAACTCGTTGCTGCTGCTGCAGCCTGCTGAGCTGCTGCAGTGAAGCATCTGCAGCACAATCTGCAGGAAGCGGAGCCAGACTAAAAGATTTTCCTGGGAACAAATCATTCCTACATTACAGCACCAAGTTTCAATCAAATATCCCAGATCAGAGCTGCACATTAATTTTCATAAATGTTGATGTTTTTCAGTTAATGACACAAACTAACACCCTGTTTCACATCCAGTCACTGCGGATCAGTGAATGAGCCTCACCACGTTCTGCTTTGCTCCAACGGACAGAAATCGGCGTATTCGTCTTTTTTCTTCCTCGTCTTTAAATACGATGTAAGAACCTGCTAACTTTGTGATAACATTTTAACTCAAAATGTATCCTTCATTTTCTTTATGCACACTTTGGAGGAGTGTGTGCTTCTTCCTAACGTCCCACCATGAGGAGAGCATCACACGGATGTCTGTGCAGGAACCTGGAGTACCTGGCCAGACGACCTTCAGGCAACTTTAGCTTCAGTACTGAAGCCTTGACCTTTGACCTGTAATCATTTTATACTTTGTTCTTTTCTCTTTTTTTTACCTTTATTGTTAATGTTTCACTAATTCTAGCCTGATTTTAACGTTGTTTCCTCTGGGATTAATATTATATTTGTTGTTTTTTGTAAATTTGAAGAATAAAATTGACTTCTGGATGAAAACTGTTTTATATTATAAAACAATCATCCAAACATCAGCTGTATGCATAATGCAGAAACCTGGTTTGTCTCTTCTGCAGTCTCTGTTTAACATGCGGCTCTCAGCTGGAGATCCCCGGCTGCAGAGGAGCGTTCACAACAACAACTGCAGAAATGATGCAAACAGAACAGAGAGTTTTGTTTACAGCCTGCAAAGAATCATTTCTGATGATGACGGCTTTTGATTAGCATGACACACATCGACTACAAAGTGAAATAAGCAACAGAGCGCCAAGCAGAAAACGGTAAAACTTCAGGATCGAGAATCTGAAGGGACCTTGATCAGGGATCGGTCAGATCTCACTAAACATCAGGAATTCAGCTCTTTTCAACAGAACCATGAAGTAACAACCTGTGATCACACACACACACACACACACACACACACAAACCCACACACACACACACACACACACACACACACTCAACCCATTCTCTCTCTCTGCATGTTAGCTGTTTTCATGTGAAGCTACATAAACTCTGCTTCATGATGATCATACGGACATTTTACAAAAGTGTTTGTAGTTAATTTCTTCCACATCTTTGGTTCATGAAGTTGTTTTGAAAATAAAAGCCAGTCGCTTGTCGACTGAATAGTTTCTGTTTCATAGAACAAGAAACTGATCAAGTTTCAGAAGAAGCTCCTGCTTAGCACATTACATGACATTAAGAGAACAAGTTTATAAAGCCGTTCTATATCACATTCATTTATACTAACATCTATATTAATTTCTCTGATGCTTGGAAACGAGGAACGATATGACAGCAGCTAATCTCTAGTGAAAATGAAAAGAATATCCATGAAGCTCAAAGAGATACGGGGCATGAAGTGCTCTCCAGTGGTTTTCTTTCCAATCCCCTTTGCTCCTTAACTACACTTTTTTCTTCCACTCAACTTCCCATTAACATGTTTGGAGAGCTCTCTCTGAACAAACAGCTTCTGCAGCGATGACTGGTTGATGTTTAACCGACTGAGTTTCACCTGGTGGAAATGAAAATATGTATCATTCCTTCATGTAATTTTGACATGAATGAAGAACGATGTGCACCAGGCTGCTGCTGTACTGAACAATATTTAATAGAGAGACATCAGGAGTTCAGGGGCAACTTGAGAGTTTATAGTGACCACTTAAGATTTGAAAAACACATTTTAATACAAACTGTTTCACTAAATCATCCATTTCTTCGCCTCGGTGCGTCTCCCTTGGTTACCACGCCAATTAGAACCTGAGCCTGAACTGAATATGAACAGTTTACTCTGAAAAATAGGACACATTAGCATAAATGAGCTTCAGTTTCATCCTCCTCCTGCCTCCATGCCCTCTGGCTCTCACTTCTTACCTGAGCTCCGCCGGTTCTCCATGTCTGCCACCCGGCTGTTTTCTGGTGGGGATGATTGATATTCTTTCAGTCTGAACTTCAGAACCAGGTTTTTTCCAGCAGCTGTCACTTCTGCCAGTCAGGAGCCGCGGTGGGCACCGTGCTGTTTATTTCTGTTGTTTATGTGAAGGTTAAAGAGAAACGGAGGAAAGTCTGCTGAGACATTCAGCACTTTACAATCAGAACCAATCAGAAAGCTCTAAGCAGCTGTAAAGAACATTTTAAAACATCATTATTGTGGATTTTACATCAGATTAGCATCCAGTCACTGTGGATCCACCAGATCCATAATCTACCATTTATAGGAAAAATCTTTAAAACCTAAAGATTTCAAACCACAGAAGATGTTCAGCTCTTTGTTCTGTTTCTGCAGAAACAGAGTTATGAATATTATGTCTGTTTATCCTGTTGGTTATTTACTTTTCATCTCAAATGTTTTATTAACTTATGATGCAGGAGAAATCAAAAGGTTAAAAGATGTTTCATCTGACTTTTTAAAAATAAAGCACAACTTTTTCTGTCTTTAAAACACTACATGGACAGGTCAAAGGTTAAAAGATGAAGACTCAAGACGCTGAGCAGGACCACGGTGAACGTTGGTCCTGAATGTTGGGTTTGGTTCCTCCACTCTGATCCAAACCCAGCTGCCAGTCACTAATTACATATCGATGCCGTCTGTGGACGGCTGAGGGCCAAACAAAGCCGTTTATCTGAGGGCCAAAGGAAAGAGCTTCCTCAACATGCATGAAGTGGCAGAAAGAAAAAACACAAAGCATTAAAACAGAGAAAAGAAATGAAATTAAAACCAGAACAGACAGGATGAAAATGAGCTGAACTCCATCATCAAAGAGAAAATATTCTTATTTAATTAACAGATATTGGCATAATTGATATTTTTGCTCTGGCTGATAATGTTTATTGTCCTTTATTCATAACTCCTGTTTCTGTTTCTATCCTGTTACCTCCAGTTATGAATCACTGTCTCATTTTATCATCGTGGCAGAAAAAGACAGAAAGTACAAAAATGGTCAAATCAACAACAGTCTTTTCATTCTGAGGGAGAATTTATGTTTTTACGGTGCAACATTATCGTGAACAACATGTTTCCTTCAGATTCAAACCTATAATATTTTAACTTGCTTCATAATGGTGGTTCTGTCCTGTGTGGGCTGGACGCGCCGCCGTGCCGGGCTGCAGATCCGCGCGTGGGTGCGCTTGTCGGGCAGCATAACAATCTTCCTCCAGCCTCAGGTGCATTGGAAGCAGATTTTCAGGAGATTTAGAGATAAATCATCTGAATCTCTGCTGACATCCAGCCGCCCCTAAGCACCAATCAGCTGCAGCCTCAGACAAATGCAAACAGGCAGTGAGACGGTCACTACGAGGACTTCAGCCACAAACACCGACGCTTTACTCTGTTTGTGCTTCACAGGAATCTGGCTGCTCAGAGGGAAGGAAGGCCTAATTACTGCAGAACCAGCGGGTCAGGAGCGGGTCAGCTGATCCTACATAAAACTAAAATTAATATAGTCATGTTATTGTTCTGCCTTGTTTGAATTATTAGTTTTGGTTGCTGATAATAATGTGGCCTCAGATTCATTGTTGAAGCAAAGAGCTGAAGACTGGAGGGTGTAACTTCAGAACTGAAAAACATTTACAATGCTGGATTTGAGGGACACCAAAATGTTCATGCTAATGCTAACAGCTTTAGCTAAAGCTAAAGGCTTTAGCATGAATACTCAGACATACTGTGTGTAACTGTGAGCCACGTGGAGTCCAGGCACTCCAGACATCCTTAGGAAGTGCTAGCTGCAGCTGATGATGCATCACAGAGGCTCAGTTCCACCTAAACTAAAACCAGACTGATGTGGAGAAAAGTGAGACTTGCATAACTACTGCACATTTCTCCAACACTATGTCAGGAAGGAAGTTGGAAGGAAGTTGTTTTTGTCTAAACTGGTAATTTACCAAACACAGGCCTCACCATAGAGCGCTTTTAAATTCCTGCCATAGGGCCAGTTTGCTAGGTCTCCAAACAAATGCTTCTCCTGATTGACACCATAAATCAACAAATGACTTTATGAAGTCAAACTGCAGGTGGAGACTTCACGATCGCTGCCTTGTTAGTGAACACAGTTGGTTGGTCACAACGTCACTTCAGATTCTTCTGCCTGCAGGTTCAGCTGCTCTGTTTCTCTTTTAGACATGGAAACCAAAATGGCTGCCTTGAGCTACAAGATGGAGCAAAACCAACAAGGAAATGTTGGAAGAGAAAAACATATTCCACATAATATTCTGACATATTGTGAAAGTTAATTTTCTGGAATGATGTGATAAATATATTTTATGTTCTGTGATGATTTTATGGCTCGCAAAGCT
This sequence comes from Poecilia latipinna, assembly GCF_001443285.1. Taxonomy (NCBI): domain Eukaryota; kingdom Metazoa; phylum Chordata; class Actinopteri; order Cyprinodontiformes; family Poeciliidae; genus Poecilia; species Poecilia latipinna. The sequence goes on along the minus strand of NW_015113068.1, from coordinate 321,074 downwards.
TTCAAGTCCTGAGGCCTTTCAGATGGATCTGAGCATGATGCAGCGTCTGCAGCTTCTCCAGTGGCATCTGGAGCAGCTGCAGCAGCGTCTGCAGCAGCTGCAGCACATGGCTGAACTGAGTGAACATCTGCAGGAACCCTGAGGAGAGTCCAGACTGCAGCTGCAGCTGTGAGGCTGGAGCGACTCGTGTTTTCTCACATCAGCCATCTCAGAGCGAACCGGGTCATTATCATCTGGAGAGCAGCCGAAGATTTAATGTGCTAAACTTTAATCAAATATTTGTTTCCACATCAGCTCCCAACAAGATGGGTCTTTAAAACTGAAACACAAAAACACAGTCATGTAAAAACAAAAAGTTATAAAATCCACTGCAATGATGCCATCAGCTGTGATTTATGGAAACAAGGTGAGTAACCATGACAACCAGCATCTCTTTTCTCTTGTATGATCATCGTTTGATACTCAGCTGTGATACACTTCTCTTCCTGATTTCTTCAAAGATTTATTTTATTTTATTTATTTTATTGTCACACTTAAGTTGTTTTGTAAATGAGAAATTTAGCAAAAATAATTTCACTGAAAGAAAACCCAGTTAAAAATATAGATATAAATGGTTAAGACGTTACGTCCATCACAGAGGAATATAAAATCTAAATGTGAGATGTTTACTGCCCGTCTGTCTTCAGCTGAAACACGATCCAGATCCACAACGTCTGCCAGTCTGCAGGAGAAAAATGAAAGATTAGTAAAGAAAACTGTCCAGATAAACTCGTCTTACCTGCACAATAAAAGCTCAGGATGGGAGCTGACAGGCTGTGCTAATAGAAACCAGTTTAACGTGACTGCTGCTGCGACTGGACCAGCTGAGTGATGGATACAGCTGTCTGACTCAATGACTCCCATGTCTGGGTGTGTGTGTGTGTGTGTGTGTGTGTGTGTGTGTGTGTGTGTGTCTCTCCTCAGAGTGTGTGACTGTACCAGGCTGAAGATGAAGGATGCATTACCATCTGAATGGTGTCTGTGTGTGTTTATCTGAACTGTGTGACTCCATGGTGGAGTGAGATGATAAATGTGTGTGTGTGCGTGCGTACATGTGTGTGTGTGTGCGTACATGTGTGTGTGTGTGTTCCAGATGAGTGTGACAGACGTCTGCTGGTGACAGATGCAGAAGGCGGTCAGAAATTCGCCGACTCACCTCAGGAAATCTGCTGACTCGTCTCCTTCAGGAGGAAAACTGAGTAAAAATCCAGTGAAAGTTTTAATGATGCTCCTGGAGAACCGGGTCAGAGTCCATGAATCAGAAACAACCCAATATTATTAAAAATAAGCAGAAGAAAATGCTCCAAACCAGATTTAGTGAAATAAATAATGAATTGAACAACATGAAGACCAGGATAAACCCGTTAATATTTATAGGTTTTAATCTCTTTCTATTATTTTTCAAAGGGCATCAATGCTGATTTATTTTATAACTGATAAATATTTCAGGGTCTGGATGCTAAACTGAAGCAAAGCAGCAGGAGGTGACTAGATGTTGTGGATTTGATGAAAAAATGTTAATTTCAGTCATTTGAGACGTGGACCTGTAAAACCCTACATGTCTGATGTGACCTTGTCCAGAGTTATGGCCAGACACCAACATGTCAGGGTTCAGCCACAGCGTTCGTCTCTGCTGCCGCCCGTCTGTCCACAGAGGTTTTCACTTTCACTGCTCAGCTGGTCTCGGTCCCTTTTTCATGTTTTCATTTCTTTATTTTTTAGTTCACTTTGTTCCCAAACAGTGAAAGGCCGGGTCTCTCCTCCTCCTGACTCGTCCACATGTCCTGCTCCTTATCGCTCGTCTTACTCTGTCTCCTCTCAGGCGTCAGGCCCGGATCTGCAGGAGGGTTTGAGGAAAGCTGTTGACAGAGGAAGGTCGCTCTGCTCAGTGATTGGGGAAGTCATGGACACTTCACGCTGCGGCAGCCAGAGGATCGGAGCGAATCGATGAAAACTCCCACACTGCTGCAGGATGCTGTAATCAGGCTCAGGCTGATTGATTCCTCTCATCCTCCTGTTTTCCTCTTCCAGACTTTCTGTTCACTCTTTTGTTTCTCTGACTGGCTGCCTGCTCTTTGTCTCATCTGTTTTCTCCCACAGCTTTTCCTTTTTAAACATTTTCTCTGCGAACCTCTGCCTGTCGCTTCCCCTCCCAGACACCTCTTTGCTTTTTCATCACATCCTGTCCCCACCCAGATCCTTAGTGCTTGTGTTCATCTGCTGCCTGGAATAAAAATAGTGGTAAAAAAGCCTCTGGTGGAACTGTTCAGAATCCTAAAGGCTCCAGGATCAGATCTGTTGGTGGTGAAATGGCTTCAGATGACGGAGAACAGATTGTAGAACTAAATAAACTAGATTATAGAAACATTTATTCATTGACTTGTGTAGCTTTAATCTGCTCAGCTCGTTTCTCTGCATCGCTGCATGTGGTGGAAAATAAAAGTGAATGAAATGAATGATGGCAGCGTCCAGATTCTGACACCAAGCATCTCTCACATCAGGAAGGCAGACAGGATGCCAGGTTGGAGGAAACTGGTGGGTCAGTTAGGCACTGGATGAAAAATGTTTGTAGAAAACCTGAATCAGCAAAAAACATCATTTCAGAACCAAACTCTTTGTTTTTCGGTGCAGAAGGCAGAGTGGGGTGTGCTGATTTTGCTCTGACGGTTTAACGGAGCCGGTCGCTTTCCGCCTGCACCTGTCTGCTCTCCTCCTGCTGCACGTTTGTCTGCATTTGTTTTTCTGCAGCAAAGAAAAGAAAAGTTTTCCTTCTGTCAGTCTGATCCATGACTCAGCAGGTTTCAGAAGAATCATAGCAGCAGCAGCTCTCAGTGGATTTCAGTCTCTGCTGTGGAGGAATTTAGAACAGCACCGCTTCTTAACCCTAACGCTGGTACTGGTACCTCTAGCAGTGTGGGCCGGTACCGGGTTCTGATGGAAAACCAAACACACACAGTGTCTAAAATGGCTGAAGCATTTCTACGATCAGAGCCGCTCCGTTTCATCCAGACCGGATTTTTAAATGAATTTTCTTTCATCTGAAGGCAGAACTTTGGACCAGTGAGGACAGAGTTGCTTTGCTCTCGTCTCTCGATGGTTCTGCTCTCAGGAAGGGTTTAACACCAGGATGTAGTCCATGTTCTGGATCCGTCTGAGTGTCCTGGTTCCTAAAGTCTGAAGTTCAGACATCATGAATCTCCATCAAACTCTGGAATGGATTTTATTCCACCATCCATTCAAAGTTCCAGTTACTCACCTTCTGTCATTTTTTCTGCACTTTTTTCTACCACTTAACTTTCCATTGATGTGCTTGGATCCAGCCCTCTGTGATCAACCAGCTGCTTCAGTAAAGATTAGTGGCTTTCAGAGAAACTTTCTGTGTGATGTAAGATCAGACAGGATGGGGCTCTAACTGAATGTTTTCTTGTCTCATGGGTTCTGATGGTTCTGTAACCTGATTTAAACACACACACATGTTTGTGTTGCTATCTTTGTGGGGACTTTCCATTGACTTCCATTCATTTCTACAGCCTAAACCTGACCTTTACCCTTTTCCTAACCCTAACCAACCAAAACTCAATTCATACCTTAGCCCTAACTCTGACCCCTGACCCAAAAACAGGGTTTCCCCTTGTGGGTACCAGGCTCCGGTCCCCACAAGGAGCAATTGGTCCCCACAGCGTGGTACATGTCAGCCCCCCCCCCCCCCACACACACACACACACTTGTCAGCTGGTCTCTCGGCCTGGCCGTCAGTCTGGCAGCCATGTTGGGTCGTCTGGTTGGTCGTCTGGCTGAAACATGGAGGGATAAACGTGAAGCTTCCTGACTTTCATAACTCAGCTTCTGCTTCAGGCTCTTCCTGGTGGATCACAAATCATTTTTCATTCTCTGGAAAAAATCCTTTGTTAACTTCAGTGCGATTTGTCCTGGAGATAAAAGTCTCGCTGCAATGTGACTTTTAGTTTTCATGGTCAAACGACCTGATTCAGCTGGTTTCTGTGATGAAGTGATCAGGGTGACAGCAGTCAGAGTTTGAAGTCTCTGGTCTGACTCAGTCATCTGCTCCTCATTTTGTCTGATTGTCGTCTGTTGTGCAGCCTGCAGAGTGTTTCACTGAAGCCCAGTGATCTGCTGCTTCTCCTGTCTCTACGTTTCACCTGAGGATAAACGAATCCACTGGATGAAGGTGTGATAATAATTAATACTTTACACCTTTAATCACTGAGCTACAATTCATTCACACTGAACTGAACCACGCAAATATGCTGCAAACAATTATGACTCAACAAAGGATTCCATCCATCAGCCATCATCCAAATGTTTTAATGTCGGTGTGTTTAGCTTGTTAGCAGGTCACTCTGTGCATAAAACGCCAGAAAAGAACAACTCCTCCCCCAGAGGCCTTCGGCCATGTTGGATTGCTGTCTGATGAACCTGGCAGAAGGAAAAAGCAGCAAAGCAAACATTTGTTCAAACAGATTTATCTGGGTTACATTGTGTGGAGTGCTGCGGTGTGACGGCTCTTTAAAAGCTCTGCTCGGCGGCCGATCAATTATTTATCGTCTGTTCTCAGTCCTCTCTCTCTTTTTCACCTTATTTTGTGACTTCCTCCCAGCTCTCCTCCTTCCTGTCTGGAACGCAGCTCTGCTGATTGACAGAAGTGATGCTGTTTGCTTCTCCTTTCACTGACCTTCAACTTGAGGAAGGCATGTAGCAGTCGGTGCTCAGCCAGACTGCTAATGGTTCCTCCCTCTGCAGGGAATCAGTCCTGACACCAGGAGGAGAAACCTGTTTGTAATCTGTTATCCAGATTATTCAACCATCAGATTGGTGCCAGGAGTTTTTAAGAGATCAGGAGTGTCCTAGTCAAAGTTTGGTTGCGAGATAAAGTTGAGGAAACTGGCTCTAGAATAGATTCCTCCTCTGTGAAGTTAAAGACATTTAAAATGTATCTCTTCAATTAAAAATGGTTTAATATTTTTGCTGATCTGAAACGTTTGTCGTCTGAACAGTTAGAAACGTTTTCCTGAAGAAAAGAATCTGCAGGTTGGATGAATGAAGACTGGATCTGGAGATCTGCTCCTCCGTTTCTCTCCTTCATCCCTCCATCCTCTTTATTCTTTCTGTTTTCTGTTGTTATGGTGCATAAATAATATTAAACTCACAGGGTTCAAATCCAACACTCTCCAGTGATGCAGATATCAGCAGACTTCAGCTAAAACCTCAGTAAGAGGAATTATTTTTTCTGCTCTCTCAACTTCTTTAAGTCTTTTATGAATGCCTGCTGTTGATCCCCCTCTGCTCCATCCCTCCTGCTCTCCCTCGTTCTGCCTGCCTCTCTCTTTAATGGTAGAATTATCCCTCACTTCGCTGTGGGAGGCTCTAAGGCTCAGAGCCGCATGAAAGACAGCGAGAGACAGAGGTCTGGGTCTGGTTCTGGGTCTGGTTCTGGGTCTGGGTCTGGTCCTGGGTCTGGTTCTGGGTCTGGTTCTGGTTCTGGGTCTGGTTCTGGTCCTGGGTCTGGGTCTGGGTCTGGTTCTGGGTCTGGTTCTGGGTCTGGTTCTGGTCCTGGGTCTGGTTCTGGGTCTGGTTCTGGTTCTGGGTCTGGTTCTGGTTCTGGGTCTGGTTCTGGGTCTGGGTCTGGTTCTGGGTCCTGGGTCTGGTCCTGGGTCTGGTTCTGGTTCTGGTCCTGGTTCTGGTTCTGTTGGGATGTGTAGCACAGGAT
>NW_015113068.1:309069-309893 GCF_001443285.1 Poecilia latipinna | reverse complement strand
ACAGCCAGAATCTAAAACTTTAATCCACATTTTCATACAAACTCCAAAACTTCATAACTTCCATAAACGTAATTCTGCTTTTTTATTCCAGGAAATAAAAACATGGAGGCTTTCACTGCACACTTCTTAATAAAGCAAATTATTAATCTTATAAATAAAACATTCAGTTAATTAAAAAGACTTAAAATACATCAAATGTAAATGTGAATAATTAGTCCTATTGAAGAATTGTAAACACATTTTATATGCTGCCTTTAATTAGTTTTAATATCAGCAGAATCTATTCTTAACGTTCTTACGAATATAAAAAAGTCTGAAATGTGTCAAAAGATGAAGATAACCAGTTATTGTTAGAATAACCAGACGTGTGTTCAGAGTGACACCTGCCAGGTGGGACTCTCTGATTGGTTGCTGAGCTGAATGTTGACCAGACGTCAGACTGTCTGCAGCGTCCATGTCTGCAGCGTTCTTGTCTGCAGCGTCCATGTCTGCAGCGTTCATGTCTGCAGCGTTCATGTTTGCAGCGTTCATGTCTGCAGCGTTCATGTCCGCAGCGTTCATGTTTGCAGCGTTCATGTTTGCAGCGTTCATGTCTGCAGCGTTCTTGTCTGCAGCGTTCATGTCTGCAGCGTTCATGTCTGCAGCGTTCTTGTCTGCAGCGTTCATGTCCGCAGCGTTCATGTCTGCAGCGTTCATGTTTGCAGCGTTCATGTCTGCAGCGTTCATGTCCGCAGCGTTCATGTTTGCAGCGTTCATGTTTGCAGCGTTCATGTCTGCAGCGTTCATGTCCGCAGCGTTCATGTTTGCAGCGTTCATGTTTGCAG
>NW_015113068.1:286945-304891 GCF_001443285.1 Poecilia latipinna | reverse complement strand
TTCATGTCTGCAGCGTTCTTGTCTGCAGCGTTCATGTCTGCAGCGTTCTTGTCTGCAGCGTTCATGTCTGCAGCGTTCTTGTCTGCAGCGTTCATGTCTGCAGCGTTCTTGTCTGCGGCGTCCTGCCTCGTCTCTCTGTCGCTGCCCTCCTGGGCGAGTTGCTGTAAAACTGATCAGCATCATTTGACGGCTCGTTTTTCTGACCTGATGTATTCAGTGAAACTCCACTTTGTGCTAAACTGAAAGTGGTAAATGCAATGCATTGTGGGATAAATAGTTCCTCCTTCACAGCTGGAGGCTCAACTTATTAAATATTAAAGGATTTTAGGAGCAGGAAAACAAGTGATGGGCATTGAGATTAGTTGCTGGATGTTGGATTTTCTTCATGTTCAGGTCTTCATGTTTGATAGTGAGAAGGAGTTAAGATGGCTTCCAGCGCAGCGGCTCTCTGGAGAGCTGCAGCAGCTTCACTCAGTCAGTCAGAGCGAGAGCCGGAGTGTTTCTGGCTCTTTAAGAGACGGATCCGCTGCAGTCTGCATAATTCATCCGGCAGACAGTACTGAGGCCTGCCACACACTCAGTGTGTGTTTAACATAATAATATCTTAAGTTTTAATGAGTCTGATGTCACAACCTCTTCAGCTCTGTTTCCATCAGCTGCCACTTCAGAACATCGAGTCTTTGACCTCTGACCTTCTGTCCAACATGGTCGTTACTGTCAGACGTTTAAACCAGTTCACTTGTTTCACTGGGAATTTACAGAAACATTCAGTCGACAGCAAAATCCACTGACTCACATTGGATTCCCTCAATGCTAATCATGCTAATACAGCTCAATGCTAATACAGCTCAATGCTAATACAGCTCAATGCTAACTATGCTAATTTTGCTTGGCATTCATTGGCTGAAGGAAGGAGAAGGAACACTGAATGTCAGTAATTCGTTTCCACTGCATGTCATAAAGCATGTTTGGTGTTTAACTTGTTAAAATAATCAGCTAAAAGGATTTTTAGAGGCAGTTTTATAAATTCATGTCTGGTTTGTGGTTCCTAACCTCCATGAATATCAGGGGTCAGAGGTCACATGAGGTTTGCTGTTTAACTGTTTTTCTTTGAAAGCACCAGAGCTTTTTAAGGAAAATATATTTTAATATTGTGTTAATTTGTTTAGTGTTTGTTATTCTATGGAAACATTCTCAGTTTGTTTCAGGTGTTTCTATCAGCTTATGAACCGTCTCACCTGCAGACCTTTTCCTTTCCTCCGGTTGTTTCTACCGTTTTCAGACGGTTTCCTTCGCCGTGTTGCAGTTTAAATCTTTATGCAGCTTGTAGAGTTTTTACTGCGTCGTGTTAAAGTCGTTTTTCCAGTTTCTTTGTTCTGCATTAGAGACCTTCACTTTCACCAGGTCTGGTCAGATTTCAATAAAAATGATTCTCATAGAAACTCTCAGCTGTAGCAAAGAGAATAAAAAATGTTCTCTGTAAAGTTTTTCCCTCCCAGTTTTCTGTGAGGGTCCAGAAGTGAGTCACTAGTTTGCTCTGGGATCAGCTGACCTGGGCTGTTTATACATTATTAAATAGAAAACTGCTATTAAAAACTAAATAACAATTTTATCTGCAGAGGTAAAAAACCCAAATCTTTAATAAAAACTGTTTCCAGTGTTTAACTGCCTCAGAGCCTCCAGTCCTGATTTTGTATCACTGATGGTTTTGTTTTCAGACATTCTGCAGGTGTGCTGCAGCCGATGCTGCAGCAGATGCTGCAGCAGATGCTGCAGATGGCGCCTGGCTGAAGGAGCTGCAGGCTGCAGAAGAACCAACACACCCAGCTGCTCTGGGGAGGAAACTCGACTTTGACTGGATTTTTATTCTGGGACTCCAAGATACGATATATTCTCTAATTAAGAGTCTTTATGGCATAATTTGAAATATTCATTGTTATAATAGATACCACACAATTCAATGAGTCGATTGGACAGTTTGTAAGCAAAGTGCGTCCTGACTGTTCTCTTTCATCGTTACCATCTGTGAGCCTCTGACCGACTGCTTAACGTTTTACATCAGAAAAAACAGAAATCAGTTAAACAGCACAGCAGCAGACGGGTCAACACAGAGCTTTGACTCCAGACAAACAGAAAACCTTTACAGACCGGCCAACCACAAATCATCCCAGTTCTCCCAGTTAGTCAATCCAGGTTCCTTCTGTCAATAATAACTTCTTGTTGCTTCTAGTGAAATAAACTGATATTAATTATTGTGTCTCTAGTTGACTGACTGACTGACTGTCCTCACATGTGAGGTCAGACATCATGTCTGCTTCAGGACCAAGTCCAGTAAAATATTCGCCACACTCACATTTTCGGTTGCCATGGTTTCCCAGTTATCCATGCAGTCAGACAGGTGTTGCTGCGTCTCAAGTAGATCTGAATGAGAGCGTTTCCTCACATCGTACCAAAGATCATTTTAACTGTTAAAAGAGAAATGATAATAAAAAGCTCAGATTTTGATTTCCGTCCAGATCAGTCTGAAGTTTCCCTGCTGTCTCTTCTGTCATGTTGCTGCGTAGCATCAATGCTAACCCTGATCATCCTGCTCTGATTAATCCAGAGCTCTGACTCCAGAAGCGTTCAGCTCTACCTTCACTATTATTACTAAAAGCAGCAATCAGAAGTCAGTTAAAGTTTATTTTCAGTACTGTACTACAATTAAAATAATAAAAAATAAATAGCAAATGTTAAACTGCAGCTGCTCTGAATCTCTTAGACTTCAGTGATTCATTGCTTCCTTCAGGTTTTACATCCTCTTATCTCTGGCTCTGTGTCCACCAGATGCTGCTGCTCCGTTATGTCGTCTCCTGTCTGGACATCCGCTGGCCTCTGGCTCACAGCTGTAAAAAGTGTAAAGCGACGTGCAGCTCCATGTTGGTACATGTGGCGGTGCAGCCTGCAGGCGATGTGACTGGAAGGAGAAACCACCTTAAACCTGGAGGTTTGTCCTTCAGGCAGCTCCATCTCCAGACTCATCTGAACTCTCAGCAGTCCTTCTGCCACACTGACCACGCCGCAACGTCTCAACAAAACAATTATATTTTACATTTTAGGGAAAATTAAATGGAGTAAAACACAAAGTAAACCAGGACTGTTGTTGTCATTTTCGTCCTAACAGTCAGGTCAGAACGGCAGTGATTCAATAAAAAGACAATATTTTCTGTTGTCAGAACAAATCGGCTCCATGTGCTGCACAGCGCAGAGGTCAGGAGGTCAGGCTGATCTTTGGGAGCCAATTTGTTTCAGAAACATTTAAAATGTCAAACTGAATAACAGAAACTCTGCTTTGATTTTCCACTTCATTACTTACCAATGTTTGGATGAAGTATTAAAAAGAATCAGCCATAATCACAGGACTGATGTTACTGACTGCTGGCCTTATTTACCTCTGAACAGAAGCTCTGATAATGACCGGCTGCAGGAAACAGTTTTATTCTGTTTTCACTGTGAAGGCGAGTGCAGAGCAGCAGGAAGAGACCAAAAACATTTTCACCGCTTCACCAGGACAGAGCAGCGGTTCTCTAAAACTGTTTTCACCTGGCAGGTGAACAAACAGCTGGAGGAGCAGAAATCAGATGTTCAGAAAACAACAAAAAAGATCTAAATACATTTGAAATGGAAACCAGAAGCAGAAATATGATGAAGTATTGATTAACAGCAGTCGATATCTGATAGAACTAATCAAATATCTGCTACAGGGTCAAAGGTCAAATGTCTGTTGGCAACATGCTGCAAACCCATGAGCTATGCAAACTCCAAAACACACACAAACTGTAAAAAAATAAAATGCTGCAACTAGAGGAAACAGAATAAAAGCAGAAATGCCAAAAGTAGCAAAAAACAACAGCAAATATAAATGCTGCAAACTTGCACCTCTGGGAGTCCTCCAGGCCTCCAGGGGGCGATAAAGTTGATCCAGAACCTCAGTAATGACAGGATGATCTAACATCCAGAAGAAGGCTGGAGAAAAGAAGGAACCGGTCCGCTGTACTCCATGTTTATTTCACACATACAGTCCTTTACATTACTTTGGAACAGTTGCATATTTACCTACTCCAGACTCCCCCTAGTGGTCTGGAGGACTTCCATTTCCTGAAGGAAGTTTGCAGTGTTTTATTCTTGCTATTGTTTCTGCTAATTGCAGCATTTTGTTTCTAGTTTCTGTCATTTTTCATTTGTTTTGTTGATTAAAGGTTTTTGCTTCTATTTTTTGTGATTGCAGGATTTTTCTTTTTCTGTTTGTGTTTGGAGTTTGATTAATTATTGCATTTGCAGCTCATTTTAGGTTTGCTGTGAGTTTGCAGCTGTTCATTCCAGTCATTGTTCAGAGAAACAAACAGCTGATTTTACTGTTTTCTGTAAATACTGGAGTGATTAGAGGATTCCTGACTGAAGCTAAGCTGCTCAGCAAAGGCTAAAGTTTAGTTTACCAATCTACAGTTTCTTTTTTAAAAGTCTAATGTCTGGTTTGACTTTGTGAGAACACATTTTATCATTTTTTTGTTTAGTAAAGGTAGTAAAGTGTTGATATCATTCAGGCAGGAACATGAAGCTCAGAGCTGAAGGCGGATGGACCTGAAATGAGCCGATCCTAAAAATATTTCTCCTTTAAAATTTAACTCACAAATCATGATATTCATACTTTGTTTTCTTTCTCGCCGCCCAGTGCAGCTTTTAATGCGACAGGAAACCCTGTGAGTAAACGCTGAATGATGGTTTAGTATCACAGCCGTTTGCTGCAGGCTGTGAGAATGTGAGCCAGGTCCACATAGAATAAAAGCTCTTTTAAATAACTTTTATGGTTGGCTGTGAGGGTCAGCCTGTGTGTGTGTGTGTGTGTGTGTAGGTGTGTGTGTGTGTGTGTGTAGGTGTGTGTGTATGTGAGTGTGTCTGTGTGTGTGTGTAGGTGTGTGTGTGTAGGTGTGTGCGCGTGAGTGTGTCTGTGTGTGTGTGTGTGTAGGTGTGTGCGTGTGTGTGTGTGTGTGTGTGTTTGTGTGTGTGTGTGTGTGTGTGTGTGTGTGTGTGTGTGTGGGAGGACTAATGGTCTGTCATGAGAATTGTGACTCTGTTCTTGTCTCCTAAATAAAACGTTGGACACAAACAGACATGATGAGACTCATCTCTCTGCTGGAGAATAAAACTTACTGGATGTGATGCGTTACGGTTTTTGTTTCAGGAGTTCCTCCTCGGCTGCAGAGCCTCAGTCAGAGGACCTGATAATGAAGAGAACATCAGACCATCAGCTGCATGTCCTGCTTCACCTTAATGCATGTCAGATTTTAAAACGTTTATCACAGGAACACTCAGAGCCTCCGGCCGACTGCGGCTCCAAATGCTCCAGAAACAGAAAAACCAGACATTTCTTACCACATTTCTGCCTTAATAACTGTAATGTTTTCTGCTGTCATGTTTGGTGAATGTAAGTCTGACTCCTGCTAATGTCCTTGACAAACATTTAAAGTTTTTTTGTCTTTTATTTCTTAGAAATGTTTTTTCAGTTCCATTTCCTTTCCACCAATGCTACAATTATAATAAACTGCAGGTTAAATATAGTAATATTTAACATCATGAGATATGAAAATGCTGATAGAAAATACATGTTATAGTGAACAGGCTGGGGTCAGAGGTCACACTCTGCGGTGAGGACACCAGTAAACATGGATTGGCACAAAGAAAAAGAATCAAATGTCATTAATTGGCTTTGATAAAAAGTGGAAAATGTAATAATAATTACATGAGGTTCTCTCAGTGACTCTTATTAAACCGATTCAGTAATATTTATAAAAATGCATTCTTTGTGTCTCACTTTGTGTTGTTCTAGCTGAAGCCGGCTGGGTTGCTCTGCAGAAATAAACCAGCTGAAGAACAAAACCTCCCATCCAATTACGTCTGAAAGCCTCTTCACTTTATTGCCTCTCCTCTTTGCAGAATAATGTTTAGAATATCGCTCGTGTTGCTCTGCACTGTCTGCATTTCTCAGCATAAACACGGCGCCCAAAATGCATTTTATTCCTTCATGAAGCTTAAAGTTGGACATGTGTGCATTAACTCTGAAATATGAGATGACTTTGCACATGTGTGCACAGGATTGTGCAAACCTCCACTTAGCTGGTTGTTGCTTTGTTCTTCCTGACAAGAATGAATATGTAATAAATGTCTTATTGTTTTCTGGATTGTATCTAATATAACAAGATGGACCATAAAACAGAATCATAGCAACTTTAATCCACCGATTCAGGAGATACAATCAAATACCTGGACATAACGTGAGCAAAAGACATTTATGCTAATAAAGTTTGTAAAGCTCAACATCAACTCTAAAGGATTGCTTCTCTTTATGCCTTTATGAATAAATATTAGATTTTTCTCTCCCAGCTTAGTTGAAAAAAACAAAAAACAGGCAAACGGAAGCGGAGATGAAAATATTTGTAAATGTTTCACAGATCCTAAACCTGGTAAACCGCCTGTTTGGTCTAACAATGAAACTTGTTCATCATGTTTTAGGTGTTTAGCAGAAACATAGATGTGGATCCAGTTCAGCAGATGAAGCACAGCTGACCTAAAGCATCTCTGAGGTCACATCTTTATGTGCATTTTGAAACACTGGTGAAAAAAAATGTGAAACAACTTTGTCAGTTTCACATAAAACTTTCTTGATGTGGTTTTTGGCTTTTCTGAAAAGGAATTAATGAATTAAAGAAGAGATGGAAACACATTGAGACGCAGCGAAGCGTCTGATCCACCAGCCGGTCTGTGCCTTACCAGAGGCATGAAACTCTGAGGCGTTTCCTCCAGCCTGGAGCTGACGACGACTCTCCGTTATTCTGACGTGTGGCTCATGCTAGTTAGCATCCTCTACTTCCTGTTTACTGCAGTCATGCGTAGCACCGAGATCTGATGACATCACGCTCTGCGTTGATTCACTCCAACCCAGTAAAAACTAGGAAACATCCCTAATTCACATTTTCCTTTTTTTCTGTTTTGCAACATTTAAAAAATTATCTGAAAATTTGCATGATGATGGATTGTGTTTTAAAGACACCACTGCTTACTACATCCATAAACTAGCTCAGTCAGGATTAGACGTTGCTGCATGTTAATCGTCTTAGCATTTTTGTACTTTTACATCTTGACTGTAATTTTCTCATCTGTACGTTTCTCTAAGTTTGGCTCAAAACCTGGAGGATGAAACGAAACTGAAATAAATGTTGCCTTTTCTTGGAGCCGGCGGCCGTGTGAATGAGGCTCCTCTCTGTTCGTTCTCGTCTAACTACTTGTGGCGTGTAATTATCCTGCTCTGGTGTCTCAGGCTGTGGGTTCGTGTTATTGTGTCTACCTTTGTCTGAGCAGTGCTGCAGCAGCAGCTACAGCTCTATATGCGCCTAATTTGGCATCTGGAGGCTTCATAATCAAATCTCTCAGAAATGACAACGATACGCACATTTTCCAACAAGGCTGGAGATTTGAGAGGGAAGATCACTTTAAAAATGAACAACAGGAATCAGGGAGAAGCATTTTAAACAGAAACACACAATAAGAGTCAATTTACAGAGACAGTAAAGTACAGACAGAGGGAGAGAGACACAGAGAAAGAGACAGATAAAAAAGGGAGAGAAGACAGCTGAGTGAGTGGGAGGATCAGGGGTGAGCTGAAGACGGAGAGCCGGGTCCAAAATGCCAGGAGACGGTGAGCGGTGAATAAAAAGCTCTTTATGGACGGCAGAGCGATTTAGTGGATTATCCCTTTACAAAAGGTCAAAGCTGTTCTGGAGCACGTCCAAAACAACAACAAAACAAGGAAAGAGGGAAAAAACAACTTTTAAATAGCATGACCAGTAAGCAAAAACAAGAAGAATGTGAGCAGCTTAGCAGACGGCAGAATGACGACAAGACGGAGTAAGCCGTGTTTTTATTTAAAAAGATTAGAAATCCCAGCAGAAACAGAAGAAAACAGGAAAGTAATGCAGCTCTATAAGACATGCAGCTTATAGCAGCTTCTGGATGTTTTATTAGAGGATTTACATAGTAAATGGGTCGAAACCAGAAACTGTTTGAAAATATAAGGGCTAATAATTACAGAAAGTAGGTGTAAATATGTTGAGTTTGTCATAAGCTGTAAAATCGGGAATTATGACGTTCTGATCAGCACTGCAGCAGATTTTATTTCATAATTTAATTATGTTTCATAAGGCGTCGCAGAGCCAAAGCCCAACGTCCCGCTGGACATTCGGTCCGTTCCACCTGCCTCCATTTCCAGATCAAATACAAACTGCTTCCTCTCAGTTTCTGTTCAACACGTTTCAGCAACAAGGAAACGCAAAACGATAAAACATAAAACAACAAACATGAGGCTGCAGAGGATCAGTAGGAAAGTAATGAAAAGACTGAAATTCATTTATTACGAATCAAAGGATTTTTAGCTTTGATTTAGAGGAACTCAGTGTTTCAGCAGTTTTTCAGTTTTCTGGAAGTCGACATGGATGAGTTTCTCTGATCTGGAAATGTTCTGCACCTGATGTGGCTCTGAAAGGTCAGATCAGAGGTCAGAGGTCAGCCTGATCTCTAGTTTCCAGGTGGAAAAACTGAAGCTGTGCGTTGACTCTAGATCTATAACTCTAGATCATCCTTCTGTAGGTCCAAAGATAATAACTTCAGTTTTGTTTCTGGAAACACTTCTTTCACCTCTACTCACAATTCCTGCATTTATAACCATTTTCATTCATCCTTAAAGTATTAAATGTATTTTTTCTTTTGAACTGAATCACTTAAATAAAGTCACTTTCAATTCTTGAAATATAGAATTGTTGTTCATCTTTATGCTCTTTGATAAATGTATGTAAACTCCTGACCGTTTCCGCTGCCTGAAGGCGCCGCAGCGATCTCAGGTGGATCTGTGCAGGAGAGGAAAGTGTCAGGTAAGAATCAGAGGATCAGTAAACACTTTTTTAATCAGGACTAAATGAGAGGGAATGCGTGGGCAGTGAGGGAGGAAACGATGGGGGATTAAAGAGCAGAGCGGCGCTGAGACACAGAGGCGGGTCATTAAGAAGTCTCCAGTGGAATAAAGAGGAATTATCATTTTAATGCAGGACTTAATATTCCTGCTTCAGAAATATGTAGGAGGCCCGCAGACACAGCCTACATGTCTCACTCTGTAACTCATTGACTGTCATTCATGTTTCGTCTTCTCCCAGAAACCGGTTTCATTTTTAATAAAACCTTAGTTTTATTAAAAATATTAAAATAAAACTGAGCTGAACGATCCCAGGATTGGCTAAAAGTTTGAATAAAGAGTTCTGTCAAAAATCAGGATTATAAAGATTTTATTAATCAGAGGATTAGAGGGTGCTGTGGGTGACAGACTTTTCTATATTGCAGTTTTTTATTGAATGTTCAACAATATCAGTCACATAACTGAGTGTGTATTAAAGCTCCATAAGCTGCTGACGGCTGCTGGAGCCAACAGGGGTTTAAAATCCTTTAATCTGTGAATATCAGCACTATATTTAGGATCCTTTTCTTTCTCTTATCACCATGACAAAGATTCTTGGAGAAATAATAATAATAATAATAATAATAATAATAATAATAATAATAATAATAATAATAATAACTCCATGAACATGCAACTCAGCACAGTTAGTGACTGAATAACGGATCAGCTTCAGGAAAGTTTTTATCTGAAACTGAGCGTTGTTTTAAGCATGCCAAACCCATAGGGGGCAGCGCAGCACAAAGCTAAACACTATGCTAACCAGTCCGATCAGTTTAAAACAACCAGGACTTCCTGTCAGGAATTAAACATGGCGCCATGTGGACACATAAACTTAAACAGTGTTTTAGAATATAGAGTTAATCAGAGATAAAATGTCGACAGGGAATCAAGTTAAAGTATAAATGGATATTATTTGTCCCAGATTGAACTGAACTGGACCCAAACTCTACAGTTTTCTGAAATATCCAGTCTGGTCTGAGTTTCTATAAATTATAATCTTTGGTGATATTAGAGTTTTTGATCAGAAGCGTTTTTCCAGCTCTGTGAGGACTAGACCTCAGACTGTGAGAAAATAAAAATGCTGCATCGTTTTATACATTCATGTAAAGATCTGCTTTCAACATCAAAAACACTGAACTCATCAAAATCATTCATGTTATTTACCTTTTTGCTCTGATATTTGCTATGTTATAGGATAAATATTGTAATATGCTTTTAAAAGGCCAATTCTAAATAGTCTTAACTGTTTGTGTCGTGTTTTTTTATTGTTAGGTCAAAAGAAGTCTGGAGTTTCAGATTTCTTCCTTCAGTTTTTTGCTCTGCTTGTCTGCTGATGTTTTCCTCTGTAACCTGAACAGCTGCTCCAGATTTATGCGTAATTAGAATTACAGTATTTATGTAAAAACAAGGTGCCTCAGAGCCGTCAGTGGCATTTAGGAAAAACATGGCGCTTCGTGTAAATGGGGTGACCACTTATTCAATCGAACACAGCCATGCTATTTATCAACACATTATATCAGCGGTAGAATGAGTTAACTCCTGCACACTGTGACATTTAAAATAATTGAGTCATTTTGTCTCTTCCAACACACTTCCATATGAGAAAAGCTTTTTGCTAACATTAGCTTATGGCCAGAACTTCCGAACAGACGTGGAATATTAGATGATGCTGTTCCTTCTGGATAATAAGTCATAACTTTGGGTAATGCTTGAGCACAAACTGAATCTGTAATGAAAAGTGGAAACTCAGTGAACCCTGTGTTCATTCTGGATGCCTCTGAAAAGGCTGATTAGCACAGAACACATTTAATTAGGATTACTTTATTGCTTTTTGGAGAGGATTTTAAGATCTATTTCTGTTTTTATGTACATCATCCAACCCAAACGTGACGAGCTGTGATGCAGGCTGTGTGTTTGGAAACCTAAGAACATCCTTTGATCCAGCAGCTTTCTTGGCAGCGATAATTCCCAGGAGGGATTTTAGGTCTGGGTTCAGCTGAAGTGAACTCTGGTTCGGTTTGAATGTGAACGCCAAGCGGACCGGAGACCGCTCCAAAAACAGGAAGTGGACTACAGCACAGGGAATTCTGGCTAAACACAACCAAAGCTAGCATGCTAGCCTAGCGCTAGCAGCAGAAATGGCTCCTGGTCTTTAGCCAAAGACTAAAGAGAAATCCTCCAACCGCTAAAATCCTCCATCTTGTTTCCATCTGGTGAAGAAGGAAGTTGCTCTCAGTGTCTTCAGAGGTTCTTGGTGCAGCGCCCCCACAGGCCAGGAGGGGAACAGGTTGGTTTGACTCAGAGCCACAGCAGCTGGAGGTGGAGCAGATGATGGAGTTCTGGTTCCTGTAGAACCCGGTCGATCGGACCATTAAACCTGATTTGCCCTTCACAGATTTATGGGCAACAACTGTTGTTTTTTTTTAGTGTTTTCTTTTTGCTGATTATTTTCCACAAACAGCCATGTGTTAAATATCCAGCTTTAAATATGTATTCTCACAGATCAATTAGTCAAAATGTCTTTTTCATCTGAAATCCTCTAAAGGCTGCAAGGGTGTACTTAGTTTTCCCATACCTGTTTTGACAGTCCTGGTTTTTCCCGGCTGCTGTATGGATGCATTATGAATTCTGAACAATAAGAAAACTGAGATAAAATGTAAACAAAGTCTTTATCTTTGTTGTTTTATTCTCACTCAGGAGTCGTCGCTGCGGCTCGGTTTGTTTTTTGGATCAGACGTTTTACCCCCTACAGACTCAGACTTTAAAGGTGACTGTGTGAGCTGCTCAGCAGGAGAAAACTAACAATCTTCCAACTATTCCCAGACCTCTTATGCAACATAAGCCACTTCTTTGCTGAGAACAAGTTAACTCCTGAATGCAGTTCAAGGTTGCAAAGAACAGAAAAACACATCCCAGAGAGATTATTTGGTAAATCCCTGAGAAGGTGATATCAGAACAATAATCCTGAGCTGCAACACGGCGGTGATGAATGGCTGATTAGACATGCAGAGCGTTTCTCTCTGGAGGTTTGTTGGTAAAAGTGCATGGAGCTTTGAGCTAAGTGGATTAGACGGAGAGAAGACCTTCCCTTGAAAAGTTTCCCCAGCAACTTTAATTAACTCTAAAGGGAAATATTTAATATTATTATGATTTCAACAAGATTTTTCTGACCTATTTGTGATATTTTCCAATATAATGAACCAATTATTAATGTAAAAAAAAGACTTGAGTCTTTCCTACTGTCAACATGGTGGTGCGTCTTTGATAAGACGACTCAGCATTTTATCGACATGAATCTGTTTTAGCGATTAAAGCTTGTAGTTTTTAATGTTTCCTCTTGGAATATTTTGCTATATTTGTTGTTGAACCAGTGAGGAGAAAAGGCTTAAAAAGGCTTTAACCTGAAGGGTTGAGTGTCACAAATTATTATTTTAACAAATTACTTCTACTTTTTAATTTGTAAATAAAAAGAAATAATTTTAGGGACCATATTACTGTAAAGTCAAAAATGTGTCACATTTTTATGCTTTATTGATTCATAATTATTCAAAGACACTGATTATTATGAGTGTTTTTGTTGTGTAGCATCTCCTTGATTGCTTATCATTTGTAGGTCTGCCTGATTCAGTTCAGTTCATTATTGTTCTCTGGTTGTTGCTGTAGAAATTCATTCCTTTGTTTTATTCCACCTTCTGCTCTTTGGATTCTGATTCCCCTGGTTTTTATCCGCCGTCCCTCAGCCTGCTGTTTGCTTCTTCCTCAGCTGTTTCCAATCACCTGATTTCCCTCGCCTGCATCTCATCTCCTCATCCCTCAGTATTTAAACTCATCACTTCCAGTCTGCCTCCTCCTGCTTCCCTGGTGGTTTCCTTTGTTTCTTCTTTATTTTATCTCTGTTAATCTCATCCATCTTGACTCTTTATCAATCAGCAACCTACAGTGGTGCAGCAAACACAGAGTTAAGCCTCAAACCAAATCATGCAACAGCAGAGCTTTTACTCTTTAGGTCTGGAAGCAGAAAACAATCATGGTTTGTGAGCTGAACCAGGGGAACCAGAAACGTCTGGATGTGAATTAATAAGTCCAGATGAGCCTCAGAGACTCTCTGCTGCTCTGCATCTGTTGGCTCAGATTGTTGCTCATTTCTCACACATGTATGGAAGTTGAGTTTTGCATTCTGGATGAATACAGATGCCAGTCATTGCATGTTTTAGTCAGAGTATCACAGGAAAGAGTCTGCTGACCTGAAGGCTTCAGCGGTAACCCAGATCCATCTGCTGGTCAGAAAACACAGAGAGTAAAACCAGCCTGTTGGTTTCACTCTTTGCTTAGTTCTGTTTGTGGCCAAAGAGCGACTCCAGGCCAGAAACCAGGATTCAAGCTGCTGAGGTGGAAACAGAGGGGTTTCTGGGATATCAGCACGCGGGGCCGCAGTCTGTTAAAGTCTGCTAATGCATAGGGCGACACTGGGGTCATGAGAGGTCATCTGTCTGAGCTGCTGTGTGCCTGGAGACGGGTTCATCTGGGATTCTTCAGCAATATTATAATTCATTTCTCTGTGGGATCAATAAAAAGCTTTGGGGCTGAATTTAGACACTGAAAACACATAAAATAATTTTTTATTTTCATTTAACCTTTAATATTCCAGACTTAAAACATTAAAAATGTTTTCTTGCTTGCAGTCTGGGTAAAAACGAGGCTTTTCAAATCATTTTTAAACAATATAAAAAGTAATCTACGGATCATAAGGAAAATTAAAACATGAGTTTAAAACAGACAGGCAGCTAACACTGAATTACTGCTGACATTTCAACATCACCTCATAAATCCCAAACTCAGATGAAGCTGTGAGTTTTGCTGAAGTCATTTTCATTTCATAATGGAGGCCATGCAGGTTCATCCTGGTAATAAACTGTTCAGAGGTCTGGGGGAAACGCTGTCATTTCTCAGGTAAAAGGTTTCTTACTGCGCTCTGTCAGGCGTTCTGGACACATTCACATGAAAACAGCAACAATGAAAGAAAAAAACAGTTTAAAATCAGTTTATTTCTGACTGTAGTCTCATGAAGTTGGTGAAGGAGAAACTATTTCTAAAATCTGTTGGAGCAAATCAGAATGTGGGTTTGGTTTCTTTGTTGTAATAATGAAACTTATGAAGGGAAATGATCAGACTGAGCAGCAGGTCGACGGCCTCAGGTCCTTCCAGTCTGAGCTGCAAGGTTAGCAGAGAACTTTCACCTGAACTTCCACCGTCTCTTCTCAGTATTTACATTTTCTGCTCTTTTTTGTAGAGCAGAAAATTTTCTTCTACATTTTAAATATGTAGAAGAAAAAAAGCCTGAAAACTGAAATACCCGAGTAAAGCTGCCTATTGGTTGGTATTTAGAAATTAGCCAATCCAGGAGCTTCATTCATTTCCCTTCCCTCTGATTGGTTCAACCTCTTGCTGCTTTACAAGGAAATCCTCCCAATTAAGAAACTGTATGTAAACTTATGACTTCAAGGAAAGACAAAAAATCTGTTATCATTTTGATATTTTGCAAATAATGTGTCATAAGTTTTATTTTTTAAGGTTTTGTTGGCTCTAGTGGCCTTTATTTGAAAGTAGTTTGACAGGAAAGAGGTAATGAGAGAAGACGTGGCAAATGTCACCAGGCCGGGAATCAAACCTGCGACCACCACCACGAGGACCAAGGCCTCAATACGAGGGCTGTGCTTTGCCCCTGCGCCACCACAGCACCAATCATCAGTGTTATTTAACCTAAATTAATTATTTTACTGTCAGTATAAAAGAGTTTATGAAAAGAGAGTGGATTCAAACACTGTGCCCTGTGGTGTGCTGTAGTAAACATTTTATTAAAGTAAAATCTTTCACATAAATACGAGACGATCTAAACAGATCAGTGATGTTTGCTGAGATCCAACAGTTCAGGTGTAGGAATCACCTGAAGCCATGAAAATATCACTAATGACTTTTATCAGCCGTGAAATCCAACTCCAAACAGATTAGCATGGTGTCAATGCTCTCAGACTTACAGGAGATTTTCTTCCATAATTTAGAGAAGAGAATTAGGTTGAGGTGTGTTACTGATTAAGCAGCTTGTTTGGGAGTAAAGGTTAGTGCTGACATCATTAGGCGCTGGTGGCGAGCATCCTTCCACTAAATGATTCGGTGGAAACGAGCTGAAGGTCCAGATGAGGCTAATAGCTTCATTAGCTCCACGGCTCCTGAAACAAAGCAAATAAAACGAGTCCAGAAGCTGAACTCAGACATGACTCCTGATTCAACCTGCGGAATGAGATTTACTGTCAGATAAAATGTTAAAATGTTAAAATATACACTTTAATTTGAACACAAACATGTTTAGTCTTCAGCGGTTCCATCAGGAGTATCTGTGAGGATGAGAAGTAAAATTATTAACTCAAAACTGACAACTTTTGGTATGATCATTATAAGAAAGGAACAAATGGAGAATTATACTATTCTTGTCTTATTTAGGATTGTATTTCGAACACTCGGCTCCAGGGATTCTCTGCTGTTGGCCCGAGACTTATGCACACATCGCAGCAAAGCTTTAAGCTCCAGAAAAGAAACGTAAAGTTTCACTTTAACATTTTTATTCCATAAAACATTAATGTGAAGCATTTAGACGAGCCTATAGTTATATGTAGAACACCTGCCCGGTGCCTCCAGTCGGTGTCCAGCAGCAGGACCTGTGGCTGATTTCCTGTCCGTCTGATCAGCTGCTGTGGGACTTCAGAGCAGGACGGTTTAACGAAGGCGACATTTCATCCCATGTCATCCTCTCCACAGGAACGCAGTGATTCTGATTAGCCAGCAGTTTGTTCTTTATCCTAAGGGAAGCAGCTGCTTTCACATCGTTCTCCAGAAATAATGATCAAATATGAATATTATCTATAAATATCGTCCTGTTGCCTCTCCTCTGTAAATCTGTATGTCAGATTATGTGACATACAGATTTACAGATTCAGGTGTAAAAATAGGTGAAGCAGGAACCAGCAGATGGAATCAGATTCTGCCCTCAGCTCTTCCTGTTGGACAGATTTTCAGGTTGGAAGGAGGACCTGAACCTGTCCGCTGTTCATCATCGCGCTGCCTGAGCGAAGCTGCTGAACTTTCTCCAGGTCTGAGGCTCCAGTCAGGGATTTACTAACCAGCTTCAATACTGTCAGTTTTTGTTTGAACTGATTATCAGTTATCTCACCAGATTTCCTCAGTTAAATGAACAAAATATCCTTTATATATAGTTTATTTCACATTGAAATATACTTTATCAATCTCAAAGGGAAATCCAGCTGTAACTCGTATCGTCCAAGTTTCTGCAAAGTGTCATTACAGCCGGTGAAGGCGAAGGGCAGGAAGGATCTGTTGTCATGGAAACGGCTCTCTGCGTTCGGGTTTTTGTCCATCTCTGATCCACTACTTCTGACAGAACCCCGACTACTGGAAGTTAAACGGCTGACGGTGAACAGATGAGCTCCCTGGTGCTGCTGGCCCCTCGATCATTTATCAGGTCCTGACATAATAAATGCTCCATGCAGACGACGGTGGATCCGTTCCATGTTTCTGTGATGAACAGAAGTCGGTTTGAAGTTCCTCCTTCTCTCCCTGCTTTGCTCCTGATTATCATCCATGATGTCTTTCTTTGACTCATCTGAAGTATTATTAGATATTACCTGAGGCTGTCTTTCAGTTTCCCCTTGTTGCCATGGTAACACATCACAACAACTTTCTAACTGCAACTATTCTTCCAGCTGCTCAGCATCCAGATCACAAACTCTCATTAATGCAGTTTTTCAACCAAAGAAACGAGGAACATTTCATCCGATGTGTTCAGCTCCAGCAGAAGCTCCAACATGTTGAGTCTTGATTTGTCCAGCAGCTGATTGGCTGCAGTATTACAGTAATAAAATTATGTTTCCTAACAGCTTTAATTTTTGTAAGTATTTCCTAAGATTCTGGGCTGATGAAGGATAAAAAGCATGAGAGTAAAATTAGTCACAAATGAAGAGGAGATTAAAGGCTAAGATGAAAGAATAATATTTTTACTTCTCAACAATGAAGAGTAATTGTGGATAAATTAGAGATGATGAAAGCAGCACTTTTCTGGAGAGCTCATATTTACATATTATCGTCGCACTTCTGCAAATAAACTCTGAGCATGCTCTAATTCTCCCGTCTTTGAATTTTTTAAAAGGGCACTTCAGTGGAAGCAGAAGCCTGATCTATTATGCAGATCAGAGATTCTGGGTCATGTGAGAAGACGAGCGAAGGCTGAGCGCCGCGGCAGGAACAGCCGACAGATCCAGGAAAAAACGGAAACGTTACAAATTATTCAGAGGATCCTTAAAGGATTACCACTCAGGCCAGTCAGGTAACTGAATGAATTATACTGATTGTTCTGATGAGGTTTGTGTGTCTGATTAAAAAATAACTTTTCTAAAGAATGACTTTTATGCTGGTATTAAACTCACTTTTTATAAAATCTGCATTTCTATTTTGAAATATTCTAAACTTAAATGTATTTTTTTCATCAGCTGTAATTGGCTCTAACCTTTTCACTGGAACTTTGTACATTGTGTTTTTATAATTAGTTAAAATTTCATTGTGTATGTTTTTATAATGAAAATAATCCCATCTGAAAAGAATCACAGATATGAAGATATTTCAGAGAAGAAAGCATGTTAATCAGTTTGGTCTGCATGTCCTTCACATTCAGCAACATTTCCTCTTGATTGATCGGATCCAGGTCCAGATCCAGGTTCTGGTCCAGATCCAGGTCCAGATCCAGGTCCAGGTTCTGGTCCAGGTCCAGGTCCAGGTCCAGATCCAGGTCCAGGTCCAGTTCCAGGTTCTGGTCCAGGTCCAGGTCCAGATCCAGGTTC
>NW_015113068.1:281985-282628 GCF_001443285.1 Poecilia latipinna | reverse complement strand
GATCCAGGTCCAGGTTCTGGTCCAGGT
The DNA here is from genome assembly GCF_001443285.1 of Poecilia latipinna. Lineage (NCBI taxonomy): Eukaryota > Metazoa > Chordata > Actinopteri > Cyprinodontiformes > Poeciliidae > Poecilia > Poecilia latipinna. The sequence continues at coordinate 282,601 of NW_015113068.1, read as the reverse complement.
CCAGGTCCAGGTCCAGATCCAGGTCCAGGTCCAGGTCCAGGTCCAGGTCCAGGTCCAGGTCCAGATCCAGGTCCTGGTCCAGGTTCTGGTCCAGATCCAGGTCCAGGTCCAGATCCAGGTTCTGGTCCAGATCCAGGTCCAGATCCAGGTCCTGATCCAGGTCCAGGTCCAGGTCCAGGTCCAGATCCAGGTTCTGGTCCAGGTCCTGGTCCAGATCCAGGTCCAGATCCAGGTCCTGATCCAGGTCCAGGTCCAGATCCAGATCCAGGTCCAGATCCAGGTCCAGGTCCAGATCCAGGTCCAGGTCCAGGTCCAGGTTCTGGTCCTGGTCCAGGTCCAGGTCCAGGTCCAGATCCAGGTCCAGGTCCAGGTTCTGGTCCAGATCCAGGTTCTGGTCCAGGTCCTGGTCCAGATCCAGGTCCAGGTCCAGGTCCAGATCCAGGTCCTGATCCAGGTCCAGGTCCAGGTCCAGGTCCAGTTCCAGGTTCTGGTCCAGGTCCTGGTCCAGATCCAGGTCCAGATCCAGATCCAGGTCCAGGTCCAGGTCCAGGTCCAGATCCAGGTCCAGGTCCAGATCCAGGTCCAGATCCAGGTCCAGATCCAGGTCCAGATCCAG
>NW_015113068.1:273512-276660 GCF_001443285.1 Poecilia latipinna | reverse complement strand
CAGGTCCAGGTTCTGGTCCAGATCCAGGTTCTGGTCCAGGTCCTGGTCCAGATCCAGGTCCAGGTCCAGGTCCAGATCCAGGTTCTGGTCCAAGTTCTGGTCCAGGTTCTGGTCCAGATCCAGATCCAGGTCCAGGTCCAGGTCCAGACATGTTGCTGCATAACGAGCGGTTATGTAGGAAGCAGAGCTGAATCGTTCCTCGGTTCCTTCTCCTCCTTTTCCTCATGTGACTCGTCCTGCAGCTGCAGGAAACCAGTCGTGTTTCTGAGCTGCAGGTAAAGTGGAACAGGCTGAGATTCTTCTCCAGCCGGACCTTCGGCCGCCAGGTTCCTGCTGCCCTGACTCCACACACCTGAGGCAGATCCTGGGTTCAGAGGCTGCAGAGCGAGGCGACGCTCACTTTACCTAAATACATGACATCATCTTTTGAAATCTGACTTTTATTTTTAATGAGGTTTTCTATAACATTTGAAACATTAAAATTGAGACAACAAACACAAATAGAAGATATCCAAACTTCCATGGCACTCTAGAAAGTTTCCAGAGTTTCTGTATGTGATCATAGTTACAGCGTGCTGCTCGTCGGTTCTTCAGAAATACAAATATTTGTGGACTAATAAGCAAAAAGAAGGAACCCTGGAGATTCTCAGTGGAAACACCAAAACGAGAGCAGAACACTGCGGTCACATGAAAGCATCGTTCTGAGGACAGGAGGGTATTTAATTCTGCTTCAGGTTTGGCTCTAATGAGAGGTGACTGCTCCGTTTATTTAAATGCAGCTGAATTAGACGGGAAAGAAATTAGGACTGTTGAGGAAATGGATGAAGACAAAAACTGAGAAAGAGCTGCAGGAGGAAACATCAGCAGATTATTGATCAGAATTAATAATAAACTGAATTTCTTGTTTCGTACAACACAAAAGCACATCAACATCTAGAGATCCAGCGGGGAGACATTTAACTGTTGGACATGGGTGTGTGTGTGTGTGTGTGTGTGTGTGTGTGTTCCTCCCCAGACAAAAAAGCTAACTTCTAATATTTATCAGCATAAATAATAAAGCTGATTGAGCTAATTTAATAGCAGTTGATTACAGATTGATAATGGGCAATAACCAGTCAAAACAGCTGCATTTCTATGATGATTTAACTTGTTAAATGATTCAAAATTAGCAGGGAAGTTTCAAACCTTTCCATATTCACACATTCATTGTATGGATCACAAAGACTGTTTTCTCGTTCTCCGTCTTGGTTTCCCAGTAGACCACAGGCTTCATGAACATGTCTGATGTTTCATATTCAGCTCTGCTTAAAGCTCTGGGGCAGTAAAAATAGAATCGGTAAAAGCATTTATGGAAAATGTTCCAGATGCATGTGGTTGTTTAAGAACATAAATTATTATACAATCAGGAAATAAAACATCCAACAAAAACTGATCATTTGCTCTCTATGTTGTTGACAGGCATCAGTTTCTACTAGAATCAGTTTAGTCTTCAGCAGGGAAAACATAAAAACAGGTTTTCTCTTCTGAGGAGGAGGAAATGTAAGACGAAGCTGAAGAAGGAAGAACATGAGGAGAAAGAGTCTGGATGTTTGAGCTGAAGAACCGACACAGTTACACCTGAAACCTGAACTGAAAATCTCTGATTACTGAACAAACATCTTCAGCCAAACTGGATTTTCACTCATAAAACTTCAGTTACAACGTAAGTTTCCACAAAACGTCAGAATCTTTCACTTCATCTGAACTGTTAAATTCAAAAAAACAATCTAATAAGCGTTCTGTGAAAAGACGATAAAAGCTCCAATATCCGCAGGACGATCAGAGTTTCTGTGGACGTCTCTCTCCACACTGACGATCACATGGCGTCTCGTTCGTGTTTAAACAGCCACGTCTCAGGCTGAAACGGCCAAATGACACGATGTCGTGTTTCTGAGCTGGGCAGCTTTTCCTCTTGAAGCTTTTAAATGACACCAGCTGTCATTTCAAATGTTAAACCATCAATGAGCTGCAGCTAACGAGCTCCCATCAGGGAAGCCCAGAGGAAACCAGAACACTGGGCTTCTTCAGATTCTTCATTTATGATTCAAAGATAAAACCATTTTTACTTTATAAAGTAATTACAGTAAATTTTTGGGACTCTGCTGAAAATCTTTTTTCCAGCATTTCCTTTTCCAAATAACTAATTATGTATTTAAACGCTACAACTCAAAAACAAATGCTGCAAGTGAACAAAAGCTCCTTTGTTTAAAATGGATGATTTTAGCCTTTTATTGTGGAGACTATTTGTTAGCAACAAGAGTTTCTACCTGGTCGCCTCCCAGCGGTTGGTAAACGGCTCTGAATAATAATCCACTTGGAAAACAAGCCGAGCTGTTATGAATGTATTTCTGAAGCTAATCTCTGCATTTAAATTCTGACAGATGACTCTATGAGCACATTTAAACCTTGGGACTAAGTTTTTAAAGAAAGTTTCTTCATCTGAAGTGTTTTCATCTCGGCTTGGCCCACCAGGGACTGACAAAATGTTTGACAAGCGCAGCACACAGCTGGGTGGTGCTTAGCAGTCAGCAGAACGACTGCCGGCCCCACAGGGTGTGTGATGTTGTCAGCCTCTAAAGCTCTTGCCTTTGGTCACACAGTGAGGCTCAGTGTGACTCAGGAATAATGTGGAAATGTGTCTGTTCATTCTGCTCTGTGGAAGTTCAGCTCTGAGCTCCACTGCAGCTGAAATCTCATCTATTGTTGCATCCAAGAAGATTCAGGCTTTTCCTTTATATTGTTCATTGTTTCTGGTTCACCTCCAGCACTGATCACTTTGTTTGATGCAGAAGGTTCTGTCAGAACAGAAGGTTCTGTCAGAACAGAAGGTTCTGTCCTGCAGCTCAGCATGAGACGCCATCAGAACCCCAGGACCCGGACAGCAACAGAACCTCTGATAACCCAGAGCCTGACCAGGAGAAACTCAGAGCCAGAGGACCAAAGTTAAACTGAGCTCTGAAATAAACCAGACCCATCAGAACCATCAGAACCATCAGACCCAGAAACATCAGAACCATCAGACCCAGAACCATCAGACCCAGACCCATCAGAACCATCAGAACCATCAGACCCAGAAGACCCAGAACCATCAGACCCAGAACCATCAGAA
>NW_015113068.1:269174-269662 GCF_001443285.1 Poecilia latipinna | reverse complement strand
TCCATCAGAACCATCAGATCCATCAGAACCATCAGATCCATCAGAACCATCAGAAACATCAGAAACATCAGAACCATCAGACCCAGAACCATCAGACCCAGACCCATCAGAACCATCAGATCCATCAGAACCATCAGACCCAGAACCATCAGAACCATCAGATCCATCAGAACCATCAGACCCATCAGAAGCATCAGACACATCAGATCCATTAGAACCAGACCCATCAGAACCATCAGACCCAGAACCATCAGACCCAGAACCATCAGAACCATCAGACCCATCAGACCCAGACCCATCAGAAGCATCAGACACATCAGATCCATTAGAACCAGACCCATCAGAACCATCAGACCCAGAACCATCAGAAACATCAGAACCATCAGACCCAGACCCAGAACCATCAGAACCATCAGATCCATCAGAACCATCAGATCCATCAGAACCATCAGAAACATCAGAAACATCAGAACCATCAGAACCAGAAG
>NW_015113068.1:236273-269094 GCF_001443285.1 Poecilia latipinna | reverse complement strand
TCCATCAGAACCATCAGACCCATCAGAAGCATCAGACACAGCAGATCCATTAGAACCAGACCCATCAGAACCATCAGACCCAGAACCATCAGACCCAGACCCATCAGAACCATCAGATCCATCAGAACCATCAGACCCAGAACCATCAGAACCATCAGATCCATCAGAACCAGAACTATCATGATGTGAAAGAAGCCAGGCAGCGTTTTGAATAACTTGGTTCTGCTCTCCATCCAGAACCAGAACCAAACAGAGAAGCAGCGTTCATCTTCTATGAACAAACTACCAGAAAACCACAAACAGCTGAAACGCCGAGTTCCTTTAAATCGATATTAAAAACACTCCAGTTTGGTTTGATTCTTAGTAACCGAGTCATTATTGTCTTCATTTTAATATCTGATGATAACTATTGGTGAATTTAAGAATCTTGTGTTTCTTTGTTTGCTGATCCATTTGAGATAAATTCAGTTATTTTAGCTATGAAACAGGAAATCCTGTTACTGTTGGTTTAAATCTACATGCATCAGGTTATTATGGCCATAAATCTGCCATGACTGCACTGAAAACATAGATATTATATTTTGAGTGCATGGAAGGTTTTTAATATTTTACAAACTTTCTTAGTTTGGTTTCATCTTTGCTAAATAAATAATAGATTCTGTGGTTTATGTTTTTCTGCTTTGATGCAAAATTTTAATAATTGAGAAGAAATTGAGTCTTTTTCTACAAAAACAAAAACAGAATATGGAGGCATAACTTGCTGCATCTGAAAGAACAATAACTACATTTTGGTCCAATTCACCCAAAGGACAACATGGAGTGAGAATCGGTGCCAAAATGTGGAAGTTGGAAGATCTGATCTCATTCTGCAGGCAGAAAAAAAATCTGATTTTCATGTTTGAGTCAAACATGAATGAATGTTGTCTGGTGAAATATGAGTCCATCTGTCGGGTCCAAACTGTGTCAGCAGCACGTCTACTGCAGAAAGGCTGAAAGAAAACAAATTAAACGAGCTGCTATGGTCCAGTCAAAGCCCAGAACTTACATGGAACTGATCTATGCTACTAAGAACACTGTAGTTTCTTTCTGTAATCGGAACACTGTAGTTTCTTTCTGTAATCGGAACGCTGTAGTTTCTTTCTGTAATCGGAACGCCGTAGTTTCTTTCTGCAATCGGAACGCCGTAGTTTCTTTACGTAATCGGAACGCTGTAGTTTCTTTCTGTAATCGGAACGCTGTAGTTTCTTTACGTAATCGGAACGCTGTAGTTTCTCCAGATCCTCCTGGACCTCCAGATCCTCCTGGACCTCCAGATTTTCCAGGACCTCCTGATCCTCCTGGACCTCCTGATCCTCCAGATCCTCCTGATCCTCCTGGACCTCCTGGACCTCCTGATCCTCCAGATCCTCCTGATCCTCCTGATCCTCCAGATCCTCCTGGACCTCCAGATCCTCCAGAAAGTCTCGCTCAGACACGGTGGAGCTGCGCAGCTGCAGGGGATCTGGCTCTGCCCTCTGTACCTGCCAGGACTCATTATGTGCCTGGTTTGAGCTGGTGGCTGTAATGAGCTTCCTGTCTCTTCTGCTTAGATCAGAATCTTCTGCACAATTTTCAGACCTGAAGTGGCTGATTTGGAGACTTTGGAAATATTACACGATTTTATTACAATATGCTACAAGGAATCATAACCTCTTAATTTTCTCAGCAATAACTTTAAAAAGTTTCTCTGCGATTCAGATCAGCATAAAAATAATGAGATTCTAGATGAAAGGAGCAACTTTATTTGGTGCTTCTAATAAATTGTTCCACATTTAAAGTAAACCAGCCACCCAATCACACTGCAGCTACTGGATGCACTCACACATTTACAAGCTGCTGAAGTCCAATAATAAAACATAATAAAATGATGTAATTGATGCCAGATCTCCAGGGTGTAGAAAAGCTCATTCAGGCAGATCCTGGACAGAGTAACACCTCCTGCTTTAATTAGGCCAGCAACTATTCTTCCCTTCATTCTTATCAGTTGGAGCTGCTCTGTGTGTCAGGAATCATCTGCAGGTTAAGCAGCTCATCCTCTCAGCTCTGGATTCATCCACCTGCTTTAAAATGGGTTTTTAAAATCTCCTGTGCTGGCTGAGCTCTGAACCGCGCTGCCTTTAAATCCACCTTCATCAGCAGCTAAATGAAGTGCACTGGATTCCTGCTCTGTGTTTCCATTGTTTAGCTGTAATGGCAGCATCAACAGAAGCAGAATGGAAACAGAGCTGCTTTATTAATGCTAACATGTTGACAGGGCAGAATGATCCGTCTCACTGTGGAAACATGCAGCAGAGGAGGAACGGGTCAGACAGATGAGTCTCCAGGTCGCCGTCGTTCCTCTGAGGTCACTGCAGAGGGAAACGCCTCATCAGTTTAAACATTTAAACGCTGAAAAGCAGCAGCAATGGGTTCCCTCTAAAGCTCTCTGTATTTAACATGCATGGCCGAACCATTAAGGTGAACAGAACCGGGCTGTCATCACTCAGAATAAAAAATCATTTAAATGTAAGGAGAGAGTATAAAACAAATGATATCTGGTTGCAGAAATGAAAATTATTTTTGAAGCTCTGTCGATGATAACGGAGTTAAACCTGCTGCAAATTTAAATAAAGTGGTATGTGGCAAAACGTTGGAGATTATTTAAATGAATGCATTCAAGTTTGATAGTTTGTAATTGCCAAAAAGGTAAAATAATATTTTCAGCTGTCAGGTAGTGGAGAGAGGGAAAGTAGAAAGAGCAATAAAATAACTGAATGAAGGGAGAAAAATCACCGTCCAGTAAGTTCTGCCATCATAAAGGAAAGCAGTTTCCATGAAAATTGATGCATTTCTTTGAAGGCCCCCGGTGGCCCCTATAGGCCCCTGTAGACCCCCGTTGGCCCCTGCTGGCCCCTGTAGGCCCCTGGAGGCCCCCGTTGGCCCCTGCCCCCGTAGGCCCCCGTTGGCCCCTGCTGGCCCATGCTGGCCCCTGCTGGCCCACGTTGGCCCATGCTGGCCCCTGCTGGCCCCCGTTGGCCCCTGCCCCCGTAGGCCCCCGTTGGCCCCTGCTGGCCCTCTGACCACCAGCAGCAGGAATGGCAGGTGAGATGTTTTATCTCCAAAGATAAAACTGACACCAGCAGACTTTAGCAACCCACCAGTTACAAAACAAACTCCCACCTCCATCCACCGTCCCAACGTTTTATCTGTTCTTTAATAGGAAACTATCCACTATCTAGATTAACAGTAAATGGACCTTTCCTCAAATCAAGCCTGTTGAGACAAACAGACCAGCTAATTTACACTTTAACACTTTGCACAGAATCAAATAAATGCAGCTGTAAATGTTGAACTACATTTGACTGCAGTGAGTCCCACAATGCATTTCATCCAGGAAATGCAGATGAGTTCTGCTGATCCCTGGACAGACGCTCCGGACCAGCCGGCAAACTGATGCTGATTCAAATGTCATATCATTGTATGAGGAACTAATATTTTTCAAGCAGGGCTTCTTGTTTGAAAAACATTAGAACAAAGATGTGAACCAGGCAGTTCGGTGGAAGCAGCTGCAGTGATCAGGCCTCCATGCCTCGATGGGCTCTCATGTCGCCGGGCCAACAGGAGCTGCAGCTTATTATGAACAGATTCAAGTTTTCCCCTGAGGACAGACTGACAGGTCCTGACTGAACGGAGAGCACCTGTGTGGACACTGTCACAACAGCCAGGATGATTTTACTAAATTGTTTTACTCCTCTGACAGCTGTGACACTTTCCAAAACTTTGGACCATATTTCTGAGCAGGAACAAGTTTTTTATGGAATAAGGGGAATCAAATTATTGAAAAATAGAGCAGCTCAGTTCAGAAAAATGAAGCTTAATTACAGTTCAGATAAAAATCTGTTTTATTAGGCTGCTTAAAGTTAACATAAAACTTTATTTTCTATTGTGTCAGGGTGCAAAAAAACTAAAATAGTAGTGAGGAGAAAAATCTCTGACTTCAACATGAGTAGCTGCTGAAATAAGAAATAAACTCTTTATATTTCATCTATCTTGGTTTTTCTTCATATAATACCAGTTATTGTTTGAAGGAAGGAGTGGTAGATATCTTTATCTATGCGTCTGTGTATTTATTTAAAAATAATCCTGTAAGAGTATTTTTAAAATAATTAGCTGCCCAGTCCCCAGGGAGCTCCTATGAAGGGTTGCCATGTTTCTGGACAGTAACCTGTGAGTTTGGAGGAAATATCCTGGGAGGTTACAAGAAAGTACCCTGTGAGAGTTCAACAGTCTCCTGGAAGCTTCAGGAAAGTACACAATTAATTTTGGAAAAGTACCACAAAGATTCTCAAAGGTACCAAATATTAATAAAATATGGGAAATTAGATTTTAGAGTAAAAAAAAAAACAGCCTGGAAAATCTGGAAAGGATGTTGTAAGATGCAGAAAACACTCCAGGTTTCAGGAAAGTTTCCTTTGGATTGTAAAAGTCCCTGTAAAAACTGCACTATGCTTGTTGTCTTGATTTAGATTAGCACATATTAAAAAATAAATTTTTTTTTTTTTTTTTTCAGCACTCATTCTCCCTCTTTCAATATTTAAACACGTTTAGTTTTCAGTAGGAATCTAAGTAAAACGAGCATCTCCTACAAAACACTCATCATAAAAACATCAAATTCGTTCCAAAAATAATTCTGAAACATAATATTCTAACCAGTTTTTATTGGCTTTTTAGCTCAGAGCTGGTGTGCAGGCTGCACACCCTAATAAAAACAAAACACCTAAAGCATTCAAAGTTTTATTGCCAAAGATCTGCAGACTCCTGAATTTAAAAATCAATCTTTTGTGTGGAGTAAAACTAACCGAGTTCACGTAGGGAGGCAGCTTGTCCACACGGTGCGCTGAGACACGACACAAACCAAGTTGATCCAGATGTCAGAAAGAGTCTCCATCCTGCTGTTCTGCTCTGACCTGTGGAGGGCAGGAGGGGCCGAGCCGAGCCCGGCGCTCTCACGCCATCTGGGTTCCCTGTGGACACACGGCGGCGTGTTGAGGTGAGGCAGAGGGTTAGACGCAGCTGATCCTTTAAGGAGCTGAGGAAAGGGAAACAGGCCCAGTTGGAGCAGCTGTCATGCATGAGGCGCCTCGTGTCTTTAATTCCTGCAGGCCAGAGCTTTTTCTCTGGATTGACCCAACAAACACACATAACACTTATTTTTATTGATGACAATAAATCAGACTAAACTGTTCCAATTTATTTCTGCTTCCCAAAATGAAAATTCAGAAGTTTACATACATTTCCTTAGTAATTCCTTCAGAACTCAACCCAGTTTTGGTCAAGCTTCAGTTTGCCTCATGTGATTCAGGAATATGTTAATATACAGAAGAGTTTCTGGTCAAAACGGTGCAACAAGTAATATATTTTTCTACTTGCACATCATTTTCCCCATTTTGTTGTATATTCTTAAAGAGGTCAAGTCTATTTTTGGGTACTTTTAAGGTTTTAAATGATAAAATGACTCATTTGAGACTGAAATGTGTTTGTGATGAGTCCTTCTATGCAGAGGGGAAAACATATTTCAGGTACTTCATATCTGCATGTTCAGCCTCATGGTGGCAGAGAGGAGGCCTGCAGGTTATTTGAAACTAACAGCATTAATTGAATTTCCACCTGAACGACCTTACAATCCGGCTGAGCAGAATTAACCTGTGGATCCGTCCTCTAGCTCCCTGTCACAGGAACACACCCTCAGCGTGCCGCCGATGCGTTTCCCTGGAAACAGCAGCCAACCAAACAACCCACGCTAATCTCTAGCCAAAGGTGTAGCCAATATTTACCGTGACCTTTGACCTGAGCTCTGTGGCTGATGAATGAGGTGAGACTCCTCTCTCTGGCGCCGCCTGGAACTACAACCTGGCAGTAAACGTCCATAAAACATCTGTGAGACGGAAACCCAAGTCCCAGAATTAGAAGTGAAAAAGAACGAAGCTGATGGATGTAATATTGGGATAAACGCCTCCCACAACCAAGGTGATGAGTAAAATATGGAAATAATTACAACAGATTGAGAAATCATTTCTGGAACGTCCGACTCTACTACTAATTTTCTACCATACTGTTATGATGCATTTCTTCCAAATACTCGTTTAAATAAACCTCCAGGTGAGATTTATACTCTCAGGTACTTCCGTAAATCAGAAGTCACATGATTATCATTACATAAAACAGTTACTGGAGTTAATGAGTAATTTATATTCTTTCTATCTGTCCCTGAATGGCCAGCTTTCTGAGCGTTAAGGAACTCAAACATGCATATTGTAGTAACTCTCTCTGCGCTTTACAAACGGTAACTTCCTGTTTGCTGGTTCACATCCTCCTCCCTCAGCCAGGCCCGTGGAGAGCCGCCTTTTCTCCATGTTTTTCAGCTTTCAGACATTTCTGCTCATTCGTTTCACAGATGTGACCTTGGATGTGCTGAGGGTCATGTGGTTATTTTGTCCTCTCAACGCTGTGACACAGAAAAGACGAAACACACGTTGAACTTCATCTAACAGGAAGGTTTATTCTTCTTCTGTGTGCCCAACCTTCTCTATGCCACCATGCGACAGACGCCCCTAGCGGTTGTATGTGGGATTGCACTGAATAGCTGAAATAACACTGAAGAACTTCTTACAACGAGAAACTAAAGATAAAAAAATCATGTTGGGGTGCCTGTTTTTATACTTGGTGTTTTCATTACTTATAACTTATTTTTCACCCATCTACAAAAAGCTGGAGCTCAGATTGACACCTGAGCTGTAGCTCTCTGCAGCTCCTCCAGAGTTACCATAAGGCGTTTGTCAAATAATAAACTGAACAGAACTCTGTGAAACTTTCAGACCTTTTTAGCGATGCACTGAACCCTTTGCAGATATTTAAGAAACTTTGTGTTTTCCATTCTCTACCAGTTGTGTTGATCCATCAAAATTAATAAAAGTCTGTGGTAAGAAAATGTCAACAACTTGACTGGGTATGATTATTTTTTTCAACATTCATTGCGGTTTAGCATTGCATAAAGAGGGCAGATTGTTTTAGTGAAAGAAGTGCTGGGTTGAGTTTATCCTCCACCAGATGACTGGATGGTTTTTAACATCAGCCTCATGTTGTTGTTCTGCAGCTCAGATCTTTAACTTTCTGCTCAGTAATGATTCCTCTTCCTCCCCCAGAATCTATCTGCCTCCTCTTGATGTTGAACACAACTCTGAGTTTTCATCCGCCTGCTCCCTCTTCATCTATTAACCAAGACAGTTTAGGAGCTTTGAACAAACATTAGAGCGCTGAGACTTCACATCAGAGATGAAGCCAAGCAACAGCAGATGGATTTGTAGAATTGCAGATAAATAAATGTTTCTGCTAAATGTATAAACTACAAAAACAAATACTTGGCAAGCTTTGAAGCCAAAATATTTAGTTCTTAACAGGGATTTGACTCCGACAAGGTTTGGGCAGAAAAATATTAATTAAATCAATAAATTCATTTTTTCTCTCTGTCTTGAACTCTGAAGCTGTTTTTACTTTCAGTCATTTCATGAGATAAATCCACAAACACTGGAGAGCTGACCTTTGACACTCTGCCTACCCTGGGACTGATGGTTACCGATAACAACCACTTGTCCCACGCTGATGGCTTCCTGATGCTGTAACGCATCAGTTCTTTTGACCTTGCAGAGGTCATAACAAGCCGTCAGAAATACAGCTGAGTTTCTTATTTACTTCACATGATTAAGAAAGCTTCTGAAGCAATCTATGATTATTTAACTTGATTAATATACATAAGATTCTCTTATGATTAACAGTATATGTTTCTCTTTTTGTTTGACTTTAAACAGCTTGTTAAGATGTTTTAGGGCGGAGCTACATGAGCTTCTTTTACACACTACTGGAGGTTTGTCGTTGTAAAGATGGTGGCTCCCAAAGGACAAATTACCTTCTAATCAAACATTAATGAGAGTTTGGACATTAATCTGTTCTATCTCCATCACTGTCTGTAGCTGTTCATGTGAAACTGTTCTCACCCTGAGATAAAGACAAAGTCAGAGACGCAGCACCAGCTGGAATGAAGTCAATAGGATGGAGACGGAAACAAAGAAAAGTTCAGGAATTAGAAACCATGATCTTCATCCTACCTATTAAATCCTCAAACAGGAGAAAGTCTCACCATAAACTAGCACAAGTTTCTGCTGAGGATGCAGAGCTGCATCCTGTTTTACTCTGCAGGGACCAAACGTCCTGCAGAAAGGAACGATTCAGCTCAGGGCTGCATCTTTTCCTTCTGCATACACACCAACAGGGACAGACAAACCCCAAGATTAGAGCTTACCCACTGATACTTATTAAATATGTGTTTATTAATATGTTCATATTAGGGTAAGGAAGGAAAAAGAAAGAATCCTTAAAGGTGTAAATACCTTTCCACAGCACCATTTATTTAAAACATCGGTAGACATACTGATAACATGAAACTTTGTTTCGGGGAGTTTAAATAAAAGGAGATGAATAAAAATGCAGACCGAACACTACAATGTTTCACTTTTCAAAAAAGGTGTGATTTTCCTTCCATTTCACAGTTTCTACAGTCTTCAACATTTGGACAATGAAAACAGATCTGAAGTTGTCCAAAAACTGTTCTGATTACAGCCATTTAAAATTCACTGGGTTTCTTCTCCAGGCAGCAGTTTGTTTTACAGCCAAATCATATTTTGGAATAAAAAGCATCACTACTGTGAGTTTGACAGAAGGGAAGTTGTATTTTCAAATGATTTTAGGTTTTCTTCCCAAATGTGTGAAAGCCTGTTTGGGCGGGTGCCTGCTTCATGTGGGCAGCGTATCTTCCAACAACAAAACACGCAGCTATGTCACACACAGAGGGGGCTTTATGCAGCTTCAAAACAGAACATGTTCTGCCCAAAGCGGTGTAGAACCGGGCCAGCGCTCTGCTGTAATAATCTTGCTAGAAACACTGCCTGCAGGATTTGGTTTCAGCTGAATGTTTTTGTGGATTCAGCTGGTTTTCTGACACAGTTTTACACTCAGGTTTATTTTCCACAATCATGACTTCTCTTCAACTTGGACTGAGAATCAAAAGCAGGTGTACTGGTAATAGTCTGTGGTTTATAAGGTCAGCATTAAATCAATGTTGGCCACAACTTTCATGTCAGTGCATCATAAATAAATAATCTTCTGTAACTTAGAAAAGTAACCTGTAAAAATAACAGCTCGCGTTTTGGATAAAACTGGACAAAATTACACTGAAATCTGAAACGTTTTCAATATAATAATAAAAATAATAAGCAGCAGTCTCATGAAGACAAAATGTGTATTGTCCAGATTTTAGTTTGTGTTCATCTTGTGCAGCCTATTGAAAGTTTTTGTGTTTATGTGACCTGCAGGACCTTGAGCATGCTGCCCTCCGCCTGCCAGCAGGACGGTAGGAAGGAAACGTGTTTTCTGGTTTCTCTGTAAATCCTTCCCATAGCGCAGACAGAATGAAAAGCTGCCATATTCCCTGCATCACACCACTTTATTTAAATATTGATCAATCAAAGACAACGAACGCCGCAGACAGAACAGAAGTGGACATTTGGTGAAACATTCTGAAAAATTTTAGTATGACAAAAACCCAAAAACAGTATAAAACTCTAAGGGGGGCAATTCTTGTTCACAGTCCAGTAAATACATTTTAACCAATGAGAAACCAAATGTTAGTTTCCAGTGAATCTAATCCAGAAACTGTTATACTGAAATCCAGATTTCTGAACTGCAGACATTTCATTTCTGCTCTTATGTTGCAGTCCAGATGTATTTGTTCCTCATAATTATTATTAAAGAAATGTCTTCTTACAGAAACTCAAAAGAAGAAAGGGAACACAGTTTAGTCCCAACAAGCCTTCAGCAGGTGACACTCCTCTCTCCTTTCCTGTGGAGCAATTACACGTCTTCGCCTTGCGTTGCCCGAGCTAAGCTGGCTGGCGGACATATTTCACCATATTACTCTGTGTTGCAGGGGGATTGAGCCAAAGCGTGAAAAGAAGAAAAGCGCTGCAGCTACTAACTTTGGTGGACTCACAGCACGACAGCTTAAACGTGTGAGTGGGGTGTTTTATGACTCCTTCACTGAACTGGAACTGTATTCACAAGAGGGCCTGTCTCTTTCACATTCTCATGCTGTATGCATGCTGTCATGGCTAACGATAAGGCCGGCCTATTAGCATGCAGGGCATTATCCGCTCAAAAGTGCTGTAAAACTCCACCACTATATTTTTATAAGCAGTTTTATTAAGAAGAGGCTGCAAATATCCAGCATACATCTGTAAGGAAACGCTACCTGACGCTGTGATGCTGCTTGTCTGATATATAACCACTGAGCCGTTCTAATCACAGGAGCTGAGGCTAACCGTCACCTTCTGCTATGCCGGCTGGAGTTATTGAACCCACTCAGTGTTGAATCCTGAAACATTGCATCTGCTTTCAGTTAGCATGTATGAATGAATGATATCCCTGCTTTGCATTAAAATGAATGAAAGCGTGTGCCATCTATTCAGTAGTAGTCAGCTCAAGACACTGATGTGCAAAGGTTGAATCGTTGTTCTCTGGGACAGAATGAGCTCATCTGAGGATAATTTGCTTGTCTTGAGCTAGTAAAGGTTTTAAACCTGCAGCAATATCAGTTATCCCAAATATAACTAATAAAAATGTTGCTTATGAAATATTTCCTTTCAGCTTTAAGTTGTGTTCTTGTTTAAAGATTCCTTACTATTAAGTTGGATTAGGACTTGATGACATCATGTATTAACTAGCCAGAGTATTTTTTTACCCCACTAATGCCTGTTGATGCATATTCCACACATTTTAAGAACTTTTCTGACATCTAGTAGTCGGAGTCTTAACTTATTATGACTGATTCTGCTAATTTCCAAACCAAATATGTACAGCTGTCTGAATGTTTGGTGATGATTGGACCCACATGCAGACAGGCTGAGGCAGAGACGGGAGATTTAATGAAAAAATAAAAAACTAAAACAAGAACTTACAAAACAATGAGGAGGGCACAGTCCACCGAGGAGTGAAAGAGGGAGAGGTGGTTAAATAACGGGAGTTTGAATGCTGGAACAATGAGTTATTAGAAAACAGAGTGCAGCTGAGAGAGAGAGAGAGAGAGAGAGAAGGATGGCACGTGGAGAAAGGAGGAGTAAACATGAGCAGGACAAAAAATTGACTAAACACAAAAAATAAATGAAATATGATCTAAAATAACTACAAACATAGAGATGTAAAGTAAAGCAGAAACAATGCTGATCTAATCAAAACTAGAAAAACTCCAGCAAAACAAATGAACAAAGTTAAAAACCCAGAAAAAAGGATCCCAAGATCCTCACACATCGACATCTATGTCCTAAATTGCAAAAAATACCATGTTGAGATAATCATCATGGCCTCTGTTTCTGGTCTGTCTCTATGTAGCTCCTGCCCAGCAGTGACCTCATCCGCCTCAGCTCTGTGCCGAGTTGTGTTGGGGGTCATTTGGCCTCTTTTGGACGCCACAGAGTGCTCTCACGGCCGGGGCTGTCTGGAACACGGCAGCGCTTCTGAACTGTATAAATTACAGGAGACGCATTGCCAGCTTGGCCATTAGGCCCATCAGACTCGCTCTCTGGGTTCATCTCCTCTAACTGCGCCTCTTCTGTCACATTCAGCAATAAAAGCTGGCACCAAGTGCCTGAAAGGTATTTCACCCCCATGATTAGAACATAAAGCTGGTTCTTCTTATGCATTCAATTAGCTCTTTATTGAATGAAGAGCAATACACAAAAATAGAGATAGTTTCCTGAGGCACAGTGACACAAACAATCCTTTATTCTACCTTTCATTTGGTGAGTAAATAAGTTTTTCCCCAAATGTTTTGATTTTCTCCAACATTTACAGCAGACGTAAAACGACAGAGGTTGATTTGATGTGAAAAGCAGACATGGAGCCTGGAAGAAGCATCATCTGCTGAATTTTGGCTGTTTCTTCAACCTTTATGATTAAACTGCACTCGGGTACCGACCACACCGATTAATTTGAAAAGAAGTGTCGTTTCATTCGGCTGTGATGCCTAATTAATTTAGGATTTTATTTTTGTACTTTCAACCAATTTTGTGATTGGCATGCTAACCGGAAGTAGCATGTTTGAATATAACTGTGCAGTTAAATGTATTAGTTTTCCTAAAGAATACTGCAATGAAAGCCCCATATGATTTCTGAACTGCTTGTTTAGTTAGTTAAACAGTGCATTGCATTGATGTTTATGGTAAACAGATTTAAATTAATGACTGAATTTGAATTGTTATTGATTGTTGTTCTACATTCAACTGAAAACCGAACAAAGCTGAACTGAACCAAGTGAGCTGGTGGGAACTTTTTCTTTTTTTTTCTTCCCTTTTTTCCAGATTGGATTATAGTCCTGAACTATACAAAGAAAACAGAGTTTTTCAACTGGAATCTGGGACTATCTAAGTGCTGAACATTAATTGTTTCAAATATTTGAATTGCATAGCAAAAGCTCTGAATATACTGTTAAATCTATCTATCTATCTATCTATCTATCTATCTATCTATCTATCTATCTATCTATCTATCTATCTATCTATCTATCTATCTATCTATCTATCATTGGTGTACATCTAATTTTATTATTCACAACACACTTTTCAGTTTCTGCACTGTTTATTGGTCATTATTCACTGTAAACTAAAGAACTGTTCTTCTGCGTTGTGGTTATTTGTGTTCATTAAGCATTACGTTTTCCATTAGCCCAAATGAAACTAATAACGATTTACACATTATAAATACCAAGAGGACACATAAGGCGGCTTAATCCCCCAACAGTAACCAGACTGAAGTTAAATATGCTGGTGGTATGAACACTATAACTTCTCTGTTCATTTTGGCTTTATTAACAACACACACAAATACTTTAATCAGGTTGTGTTCTTTGCTCAAGCAAATGTTTTCCCAACTAATTTAACAAGCCGACAGACAGACTGCAGTGATTTAAGAGCAAACACGAGTCCAATACTGGAACTGGTCCATCAGTTGGTGCTCAGCAGGAGGAAAGCTGTGTTCCCAGTCTGAGTTGCTCTCATTGTATTGAAAACATACAAATCTAGATATGTGTACCAAGTGATGCAGGCATTCAAGCTTCTGTTTTCCTTTTGTTCTCTTATTATCTGCTTTATGAATGTAGTTGGAATTTCAGAGTTTAAGCTACTATTTACCACTTTCAATGTTTTCATAATTTTTATTTTTTTATTTTTTATGGTTTAATCGACTCTAGTGGCCTTTATTTGACAGTGAATTGACAGGAAAGTTAGTCATGAGAGAAGGGGAAGACACGCAGCAAATGTCGCCAGGCCAGGAAAGACCTGACAACAGGCTTTAGTATGTGCTTAACCCCTACTCCACCACAGCGCCCCCTATTTTCCTTATTTTTGATCAAACATGTGACAGAAACCTGGAGTGGTTGAAAGACTTGCTTTAGGTCACCAGCAGGGGGCAGTGTAGTGGTGAGAGACCCTAGGCTGCAGCCTATGGCAGTGAACCGTCTCCTGGTAACGATTCAGCATTCATGGATTCACTTCTTCACAGCTTTGTGTTAAACGTAACTCTGAATAATTCGCGGTAAAGTTCTGAGCACATGTGACCAGAGTAAGTTCAGGCAGCTTACATTATTACATTTATGTTAATTTGTAGTTCTAAACACATTTAGATTTTTTTTAGTCACCTTTTGTTTTGTGATAATATTCATTTTTTCAACTGGTGACACATGACCAGATATGCAAATTAGGCAATGATGTCATAGAGACATTAGGACAGCCAATAACTGCTTTTGCTGAGGAGTTGGCAACAAAGTATGTTTATGACTGATCGGTTTTCTTATAACCAATTAATCCAGATGGTAGAGAATATGGAGGTTAATATATTAATGTTGAACATGAGTTTGTAGGTTTATCTGAGAGATATATCCTGTTACTGTTGTTATCTCTTTCCCCTAACGGTGCAGTCTGGTCCTGTGTGGACTCATACAGTCGTTGCTTGGCCGCCCCTCCCTGCCCTGCCCTGGGTGAGTGGCGTACATGTGTAACCCCAGTGTGTCTGTCTGCTGCTGAGGGTTTCCCGTCTGTCAGCGCCTTCTCTGCCCTGTAAGTTGATTTGCGCCGTGCTCTCGGTCTCCCAGGCCGACACACCCAGCAGCATGTTCTCGTCCAGTTGGACTCTGAATATGGTGATAAACTGAATGACATTGTCCAGTGTTTGCCCTGTGGGCAGCAATTACCTTTTACATGATTCGCATGGAGCAGCTAATGGATGTGTGTAAGATGCATTAATGCAGCTCATAATGTTGCATTTCATTGTTTCAAAAGGAGCATATTACTGACTTCATACTGACTTTATTTTCATTTATCTGTTGACCTGTACTTTGCTTTTTCTATTGGGTATTTCTTTAAACTGAGGCCGTTTGCTGTTTCTCAATTTATTCATTTTCAACAATAATAAACTATTTTCAGTTTTTTGTTTTTTCTTGAAAATCAACTTGCTGGATGTAAGAGGACTAGCATCTTTCTCTGCGTTCTGCCCTTTGAGGTCAAATTGAATACATTTCCCAGTAAAGTAGAGCTTCTGTGCATTCATTCTGACGCGCTTACAGATGTGTCTGTACACTTATATGCATGTCTGTTCCAGTAATCATGCTGTCAGTGTGAAATAGAAATGAGCCTCATGGGATAAAAGGAGAGAACTGGACATAAATGATATGCAGACATGTTAGAGACATGGAGAGAAGAAGAACCTAATGGAGTCCTATCAGACGTGTTGTGAGGCTGAAATGGATAATTAATCCATTAAACCCTCACCCTGCTCCTCCTGTTGGATTATTTAATGCCTCAGCTAGCAGACCAACACAAACACATCGACAACCTTAATCTGGGCCGACTTCTCTGCAAATGTCTTGGGTTATGAATGATAATATCACAATGAGGATGTTACTTATCGCTTCACACTGAAGAAAGAAAATGGCAATTACAGTAAATTACGCATCATTATCCACCAGGACATTGTTGTTGGCAGTCTTGCATTAATATTTCACCCCTGGTAGAAACCTGGAGGTTTTTAGCAGCGTCTCAGTGACAGCGCAGCAGGTCCAGTAAATTCTGGAGCAGAAAATGAGCAAACAAGCAGATTTTCCTCCAGGCTAACAGATCTGAGTCAGGCCTGTGCTGTTTGTTCCTTTAGATTTATTCTTCAGATCAACAAAAACAACTCAGAGTTAGTCAGTTTCAGTTCAACTCTGGTTCTAAAACACTGCAGTCAAATTCAGATTATTCTGATCAGAAGTTTTTCATCGAAGGAAATCAAGATTTTGCGCTGAAATCTTCACTCAGCAAGAGAGATTGTGCAAAATCTTGGTATAAAGTATAAAGTCTAGTATCAATAATTTAACCTTCACCAAATTATAGACTGGTTTACTGATTGCTGATAGATTGCTACTGGATTATTTGGAAAAATAACCATTTTAAAATGCATTTATTTTTAAAGTAGCTCTGAGTTTGAATCATTAAATAGTTAAGGCAAAATCAACAAGTTCCCATATGATGGCCAGTTGAACAGTGATGTGGGGAGTAACTGTTACATAATTCATTTTTATAATTTTGCTTTTGTGAACTTTTAAAATTTAGTGATAATGAGAATGTTGATAAAGACGACATTAAACTGTTCACCTGAACTGAAGTATCTGGATTGTGGCTCTTCAGCTCAGGTTAGGATCTTTTTCACTCTGTAATCAGCATCAGGAGCTCCTTCTGGGTTTGACTCAGACCAGAACCCGTTCGCCTCCAGGATCAGAACCCGTCTCCTTCCTGCACCGTACGGTAACATCCACACCAGGCCCAAGCCTCCATGGGGCCCTAAGCGAAATGTGGTTTTGGGGCCCTCTAGTTCTGCTAACAATGTGGACCGGCTGCAGTCAGCAGTCCGATCATCAGGGGATTCACACACCTGCTATAAACTTACTGCATCTCTGGCTGTTTACATTATAACCATGTATAATATAGGATACATTTATTGGCCACCTGATTTATCCACCAATTCATTTCTGGGCGCCGATTTCCTTAATTTTGTGGGATCGTGATTGGCTGATACTTACAGGTGAAGCTGATCTTATCCCCTGATCTCATCTTTATCAGCAAAGGTTTATAACTCAGCCTCTGTCCTCTTCTGCTCTGCAGTGAGAGGTTTGACTGGCAGACCCACCAGGTCAGGTCTGCATGTTTACAGTTAACAATATTCACCCCACTGTTACCAACAGTGACTTTCTTGCTACATTTAGCGACATTTCAGACAAAAAGAAAATCATATCAGCCAAAACCAAAATCGACAGGTCAGGCTTTTTAAAGATTGGTAACCAGGGATCGGAGGTTGTTTCAGGATTATTGAACAGAACATGGCGCTTTCAGCAGACGGACAGATTAAATGTGTTTGACTGGTTTGAGCAGTGATGCAGAAAACATGCTGATTTTACATGATCCCTGGCAAAAAATAACTTTGGGGTAATTCATAATTGTTAACAGAGTTAGCATGTATTTTTTTGTATAATTGCAGAGTTGTAGTTTCTGACTCCCCTGCAGGTAAAATGAATTATGATGCTGGATGTATTGAGATGCTCATGTGTCAACATCAGCTTGCTGACAGAAATCTCTTCATCTTGGAGGGGAAATGCATTATGGGACAGCTGGAGCCTCATTTCCCTTCAGGAAAGGGCTGATTAAGGGCATCCTCAACCATTATGCACTTGAGCGAAA
Organism: Poecilia latipinna; assembly: GCF_001443285.1. NCBI lineage: Eukaryota > Metazoa > Chordata > Actinopteri > Cyprinodontiformes > Poeciliidae > Poecilia > Poecilia latipinna. The sequence goes on along the minus strand of NW_015113068.1, from coordinate 252,205 downwards.
CATTAATAGCAACTTGATCTCCACATTAAGGGACAAAAAAGGCTTTCAGGCATCATAAAGATTGGTTTTGGTGGCTGGCCACGGAAAATAACCTTTATATCGTTTTGTTTTCACATTACAGATGTTCCTATTGACTCGATAAGCTCTGATTGATTCATCAGCATGTTATGATGGATCCAGGTAGAATTATGTCCTTTAGAAAATGTCCCAACACTGACAATGAATTTGCTCTTTTTATTTTAACTGTGAGCTAATAAATGGATTTAAATTAGTATTTGTAACAAAACATGTTGAACATGCTTTAGAGTCTATAAATGACTCTCTGAAATAAGGACCCTGATGCGTTAAACTATAGAATGAACTCGGTACCATCTGCTGTTGTTGGCGCCTCTGGAAAGAATGTTTAAGATAAAGAAAAGATCATAAATCAGTGTTTCATTCTGGAGATGTGACACCAGGGTTTATTTCAAATTAAACATGTCTCTTCTTCAAATAGTGGATCAGTGTTCTGGTCATAACTTCCATGTATTTCCTTCCTTCCTGGTTAAAGCTGCTCAGTGGAGCCGTTACTGGCTCTCGTGTTTCCTTGGAGCTGGAGCGTCCGGGATGAAATCCCGATCTGGATCTTTCTGGATCTTCTCCTGAGTGGTTCTCTGGTTTCTCCATCTTCTTTCCACAGCCAGATAAACACTGTGGCTCCATTTGTCTCTCTAAACCTCCGTTTGGTATCAGTGTGTGTCCAGGGTTGTTTGCTCTGTGTTTCTAGTGATGGATGCTGACTTGCCTCTTCCCTAATAGAGACAAGCATCAGCTAAAAGTGGTGCAGACGATGACGGGTTATGATTCAGTACACTTTATTTTATGATTAAAGTGACACACTGTTTTCATATGTTGAAGGGTTTCTTCAGATTTCTACACTCAGGTGAGAGAGATGTAACAGAAAGTGTTATACTGAGAGACATCTTGTTCTCCGTCCTCAGTGACTCGCTATCATGGTGATAATTTCAGTTTTTCTCTCCTCTTCTGTCGCTGCATGCTCTTTTTTCTCTGCTGAACTAGGACAAGGACACAGAGACAAAGCAGTACATATTACTGTCCTACCCTGAACACACCCACACACACACCACAGCGTCCTGCTGGAAGGAGCTGGGAGATGAGAGAATCCAGTCATTTTGTTACAGTAGCTTCCTCTTTTATTAGGCAAATCATCCAAATGGTGCAGGATGCAAGGACAAATAATTCCTCCATCATGGCCACCGTCACATTTTGGAGCCAACAGAGCAGGAGTGAGGAAAACATCAGTGAAACACATATTGACAAATATATGATAATCCATATGGTTTTCTGATCATTTCAGTTGAATAAGATGGTTGAAACACTACAATGTTTCTCTATATTGATTCTGTTTAGGCAGATTAGATTATGAAAGCTTCAATATCTTATTTAAATGCAACATTTGTTGCTCTAAAAACTATTTATTGGCAGGATGACTTGAAGCTTTGCTGTATGTCATCATGTTATCAGTGTTCATCTCAAATACGACAAAATGGCCGACCTGTGCACAAGCAGCTGAACTTCGTCTCTGCTGCCCACACAGACTCTCAGCTGTCACTCAGCGCTCACCTGGAGGGAAAGAAACCAGGCAGAAAGACTTTAGGCTAGGTTTAACCTAAAGAAATGTTTGTCTAACATGCTTTAAATTCAGATTTTTACAGTGAATAAGTTATTTTAGTGGAATGTAAAATATTTACAGGCTGCCTGTGAGTTAGTATTTAAGTCTGAACATTTCTTTTTGAAGCTTTTGATCCATTCAAGCCTGCTGATGTCAGAAGCCTCTCGGTGTGTGAAGACAGAAGAGAATATTAAGCTACGTGTTGTTGTACAGTAAGAACAGGTCAAAACATCTGACTTTTTAAACTCCAGTAGTTGAAATGTAAAAAGACAAACTTTTCATCAGAGGAAAAATTTGAGGTCTATTAATGAGTATAAAACTTGAAAGTAAGTGAAAATAATTACTGTGAAGAATGAAAACTAGGAATCAAATTGTTTTGTAAAATTATAATTTGGTAAATGGATTGTTAAGGTTCATAAGATCAACTATATCTTCTATCTGCAGTTGGTATATGGCACGTAAACTGCTGTTAGCCGACGTTTATCCAGTCTGAATGACTGTGAGCCATTTTTATAGAGAAGAATATCTACAGAAAAAAACAGATTAAATCCATTCAGGATGTGAAACGTCGTTTTTGAGGGACAGCAGCTGCTGCTGGTTGAAAGGCAGTCAGTTAAACTGTTGAGGTGTTTGGCACAATAACATAAAGTAAGAAAACAAAATGGTTTTTGTGAGGTTTGGGCTTTTGGATAACATGTCAAAACAACAGAAAATGTTTCAGGTGAATTAGTTTGTAGACTGAGAGTCTGTGCTGCTCAGCCAACATCAGTGTCTGACCTCACCAATGTGTTTCTGTACCAGTGGTGAAAAACAGGCTCCTAAACCCTACAGAGCCTTTTCTAAAGGCTTCAAGCTGCTGTAGTTTAGTTCTTTAGTTCTTAATGGCCACATTCAAGTTTTCAGCGGCTGGTTCTGGCTGGTTGGCACAGCACAGCGTATGATGGGACATAAAGAAAAGACGCACTTTTATTAAAACTCAGTGCAGTTTTTAGCTAAAGTATGGCAGTGACATGTTCCTGCTGTTGTGCAGAACTAACACAGACCTAACAGAGACACACATGGGGGATGCATTAGCTGCTCTGTTTTAGTGCTGCTTTCTTGCACGCAATGGGCTTTTATGGAAGATCTGAACAAGTTGAGACACAACCTGGGATCCACACACAGTCAGCTCACACATATGTTCGCCCACTGCAGCCTCACACCAGGAGCAGCTCCGCCTCTGCAGCTCAGCGATGCTGCAGCGTGTGCCGTGATGAATTCATCAGAGCAGTGCGGCGGCGGCGGCGGCCACATGCAGCCGCGCTCGGCCCCATCACTGTCTGTTAGCTGAACATGGGAATGAGCAGAGCTGGTGGAAGATTTAAATATCTCACATGAAATCAGAGAGATGGAAAGAGGAACACGCAGGGCGAGTCGACTCCAGAGAGGGAGAATGGAAGGTGGCAAAATGAATGGAGGGAAGATCTGAGCGTCTGATCAGTTCAGAGAAGTTCAGCAGGAGAACAGACTGAAACAGAGAATCTGGAGTGATTCCTTATTATGAAGAAAAGCAAAGTTTCTCTCACATATCATCTCTTATCCATTATTTCTGCTCTATAGCAAGCTGAATAATCTCTGTAGCACTCTGTTAGTTTCATGTACAGCTTAATTAAAATATGAACATTTTATCCTAATATTGTCAATGTTGTTCAACATAAGCGTATGACATTAATTTTTAAAATGTAATACCATTTTTAAAAAAACATTTTTCTAGGTACATATTTTCTGTGGCACCAGTTTTTGTTAACAGTTTGCAAAAGTATTTTGTTAATTTTCAAGTCCAGAGTTTCACTCTGGTGATTTTTATTTTTTTAATTTGTGGCCAAGAAAGATGAGCTTTATAAATGATCTGTTAAAAGCGTAAAACAGTCCTGTGTTTATCGTGTGTACGTTGGTTCTGATGTTTGTGGATTGTTGTTGGTTTCGGAGGTGGAGGCGTCTCCTGGATGCTGTGAGAGGTTTCTGCTCTTACTGTTTTACCGTCTGACAGTTTTCAGGATGTGTAACTATGGCAACAAGGTGTTGATTTTACAACTCTGAGCAGCTGATTAGCATCTCAAACAGCTGAACTTTGAAAAAGAGGCTTGCTGGTTGCAGAGAGGAGGAAGTTGAAGCCGTCTCTTCCACCCATCATCCAGAACCAGGAACACAGATTTAAAAAGCAGCAGCAAAAGCAAATGAGGTGGATTAGCAGAGTTTAACTGATGGTGTCATCCAGGACATGTTGGTGTAGAATATCATCTCTGCTGCCCAGTTATTTAGCCGTTAGCATGTCATAACAGTCCTGATTCTGTAAGACTGACTGTAAGAAAACTCCACTCAGTCATGATTGGTGTCACAGTTTCCACAAAAACCATTAGACACTTTTTTATGTACCTTATTAACTACAATACGAACATATCTGAATATAAATAAAACATTAATAAAGGTCAAAACGCCCTCTGACAAGCAGCCAGTATTTAATTTCTCTTGATATTTTTTGCTTTTGGCAGAATTCAGAGGCTGTTAAAAGTCCCTGGACGTTCTCATGGTCTCCTGATGGACAGATGATTCTTTTGGCACCAGCTGTGTTCAGTTACTGCAGTTTAAGAAAGTCATCTTTTAAATCTCCAGAAGAAGACGCGTTAAGCCACAGAAGACTCGGTTCATAAAACATTTCCATCTTAAGAGCCATTGTGTGATTGTGCAAGGAGCGCAGAGTGGTGCCGACTGACTCCACACCTTTCATGCAACACAGCACACCAGCACCTACTTTAAAACACCACCTGCTCTCCCTCACCGCCTCACTTCAGCATGCTTTCAGCCTGCCTTCCTGCCCCAACATAGTTTTAATGGTCCCTGCTGGAGTGGAAAGACCCCTGACATGCTGACAGCAGACGCATGGTGCTGTGCCCCCACGGACATCCTCTTACTGTCACAACAGCTCTGCAGCGCACAACAATGTAACCTTACCGGACAGATATAGATGCATGCACATTTAGAAAGTCCACTTTTACCAATCGCATGCCACCATGCATGCATCTGTTCTGCATGGCAAACAACATGCACACCCTGACAGTTTGACAAGACACACACCTACACAGGATGAAAACCTCTGCAGAATCCTTCACAGTGCAGTAATTATAGCAGCACACTGCAGAAACGTGTGGAATCTGTGAGCCATTCAGGGATCACTCAAAATTTACCTTCACTGCTGACGAGCTCTGAGCACGAACCTGAAAAGTAGGCCAGCAAATGACAAGCTGCGTTTTCTCTGCTTCTACCTGAGAGAGTGAATGTAGGAACAGAGGACACACACACACACACACACACACACACACACGAACCCAACACTGCTGACGTCCAGCTCTTAGTTAACCCTGTTCACTTTCAATTAAAATCATGTTGTGTGCGTGTGTGTGTGTGTGTGCGTGTGTGTGTGCGTGTGTGTGTGTGTGTGTGTGTGCGTGTGTGTGTGTGTTTGCATGCATGTGTGTGTGTTTGTGTGTGTTATTCTACAAACCAAAACTGACCTTTAAGGTGGGAGATGAAAACATAACGGGGCAGAAACCCAAATGAGAATTACAAGGTTTAGTAACCTTCTGTAACTTCTAACCAATCAGGTTTGTCTCTGAATTAGAATCATTCAGTGATTTTTAGTCATTCAGTTCTGAAAGTGAACTTCATTAGATAGCTGGTGTGTTTAAATTCAGGAGCTGCATCCTTCGAAGGAATCCTGCTTCGTCCATCCTGTTACATGGACAAAAATCTCCCTGCAATGCATCTTGGGATACGGTGGACCTGTCTGTGAAATCCGAAGAGAAGAGGAATGCTTTTGGAGGAGCCTTGGAGTTTGGACCACCTTCATCGTATCACAGTGTGATCGGTCCCCTGAATTTGGCCACATGCATAAATTCATTCACTGAGTCTGACACACTTCACACCAACTGTTCATTATTGTTTGAGCGTTCTGGCTTCCAGCTAATGAAAGCAAAAATTATTTCCTAAAATCTAAAAATATTACATCAAATAGTCATGTAGACAGAAATGTTGTACTGGATCCTGGTCTGGACTCCTTGTGCATGAATTACTGCATCGATGCAGCATGGAGGAGGCCAGCCTGTGGAAACCCAGGTCTGCTTTTATCACCTATAGGTCATAATCAGAACAACAAACAGACATAAACCTTTGATAACATAATGAATTAATTTGGGGATGTAGATTTAGGTCATGATAACCCAAAGTGCTTCACCAGAAGCTCATTTCAGTTCTTTCATTTTCTTAAAGATGTTTTCATCCAAACACCTTCTAACCTGAACTACCTGCATGAGAAAACAGAAAAGCAAAGAATCAAGAATGAAATAAAAGTTAGAAAACTAAAACAAGTGGAAACTACAGAGCAAGATTAGATTTGATCCCTTAACTAAGGGCACAGGAGGGATTTGGTTTAATACTATCCGACAAATCCCTCCTGTGGCTTCCGAAGGAACGTTTGACCTCGTCAGCCGTCAGCATCGATACGTCAGGGTAAAGTTACAGTGACGGGACAGAAGCTGGAAAACGGAAGAGCTGCACATTCGTCAGGCTTTATGTGGCGCAGTCACAGTTTGTGCCACGGGTGGGTTGTGTTATTTCACATCATGAGATTGCATTAAATGTCTTATGTAATATGATAAGATTGAACTAAATACTTCCTCTGGGGTTTGGTCTTATTTTTGTGACTGTCTTGCATATTTATGCTTATTTGAAAAATAGTTTATTTTTTAGACGGAAAAAACACAGAATCATGTTTTAATTATTTAAACTCATCCAGGCAGATTCAGTTTCTAATGTGGATTTACAGCACAGTTTACATGTTGTAATCATGGGAATAAACAACTTCTAATTATTTATTACAAACATTTTCCTTTAGGATGAAATAATTGCAAAATAGCAGCGATGTTTGTAGACATGTACTACGTGCCTTAAAATGTATTCCCTGGTTTTCTAATCCATGCATCATTCAAGTACATTTATAAACGTAGACTGAAATCGGGTTAATGTCCCTTATGAAGTCGACCTTTGACCTGACGCTTCTGCCGTCATTCTGGCAGATTCTGACCAGCCTGGTTCTGGTGGCTTCTCGCTCCCTGAGCCGCCAGCAGCACAGCTGAGCTTTCAACGTTAAGTTTACCTTTGATAACAATCACAGCATCTCAGCTTCTGGAAAAAATTCACTTGACTGTTTTGTAAATGTTCAGTTGCATAAAGTTTGACATCTGTGTTGAAGTTTTAGATATCAACTGTTAAGGATTCAGGTAGTTAGACGTTTACAGTCATGCTCTTATTTTGAAGGAGGTGAAGACTGTCTACACAGCAGTTGCATTTCCTGTCTCTCTCTTTGTCATTGACTCATGGTGGGAATCAACATGGCTGAATTTAGCATGTTAGCATTCTGTTGTGGAACAGTGCTTTGTGTTGGTCAAACTATTAGTACATTAGAGTTAGTGCAACTAACTTTAGTTAGCGCTGAAGAGTTCACAGTTTGCTTCCTGGTGTAGATCTGACTTTCAGACATGAACACATTTCTGACAGGTTAGCTGTAAAGAAGTCCTTTCATCCTTCAAGCTTAATGTTGTTGCTTTTTCTATCCATCCATTATTTATACCTGGTTATCATGTAGCCACACAGGAGTTGGAGGACCTGCTTCAAAGTGAGTTTAGATGGATGTTTGGGGAAATCATACTGTTGAAAAAACGGAACGGTGTTTAAGTTTCCACCGTCTAACTGCTGATTCTTGGTAAAGTTGGACGAATTTCCTGGGAGTCCTTCATCTTCATTAATGCTCCTGTGACGCCTGCAGTAAAACTGGCCCATTTTATCACAGTGAAGCTGTCACACATGGCAGTAGGTACGCTGGATCTATATCTTTACCATCTAATCAGGAAAATCTTCCATAGTTTTAAATGAAGAAGTGTTAATCTAACCTTAAAAATGAAATTCTTATCCTCTGTTGGAGTTTGCATGAACACCTTTTACACCATATCAATGTGGTGTACACACACACACACACACACACACACACACACACACACACACACCAGCCCAAATACCCTGACTCATTTCTGTAAAGTGTGCCATGTGAGAATCTTCTGGGATGAAAACAGAACGCCTGTCGGATCCATTTCTGCTTACAGCAGCAACATCTTCTCCTCACCTAAAGCTGCAGGCCGTTCATCAAAACTGTGTTAATTGTGCTGCTACTTGCTAATTGGCCGTCAGTTTAACTTGCAGCTGTTATGACACAGTTATTCACCCAAAGCTGCGGCGCCACAGGGAGTCTAAATGCAAAGTGTAAAAAGCATCATCCTTCAGGCTTCACAAATGTTTCTCTAATATGGCAGCCAAGGAATCTTTTCTTTACACTTTAATGTATTCTGCAGTTTCAGACAAAAATTGTGCTTATCACCAGCAGTGTGCTCTGCTGCCTGCTAACATTATGCAAATGTGAGAGCGAAGGCTAGCACTGCTGTGTCCGCTGGTGAAGGACTCGGTTTTAGCACAGCTTTCACATTCTTAACATTTATTATGTTTTACATGTTGAATCATTCATGTACAAATTAACATTTTACAAACATGATGGACAGAAATGTTACATTAATCAGACATGAACTGAGAATATGAACCTGCTCTGAGTGTTGGTGTAACAGAGCCAATCAGCTTTCAGCCCGTTAACCAGTAAAGGTTCTGGAAGCGTTTCAAACATCGTCATGATCCTGTTTGGGTTTCTGTGCGTTCGGACCTTCTGCTCTGTCTACAGCTTATTTATTTAATTCTGTTCCTGCTTTAAGGAGCGATTCTTTATTTTTCCTTTCTTTGGTTTAAAAGACGTAACAAATGATGCTGATCATGCAGTCAGTCAAACTGAATTCAGCTTTACAAGAGAAGAAGTTTGTGCTGCTTTAAGTTGAATCAGGATAAATACTAAAATGTTTATTATCTGAAAAATCTGCAAATAAAGCCCAATTTAAATATGTACATCAGAATGAATTAAAAACAAAACTGATGTATTTAAATGAATTTGTAGTTATCAGATATGTAAAGCTGTTTTGAATGGTGAGTTCAGCTCACTGTGCCAACCTGTTCATGAAATGTGTTTCTGTTAATACTTTGAACTGAAAGACGGTGTTTTTTACATGATGCACTTGAAGTAAGCACAGCTCACCCTGAAGTGCTGCTCTGTGAGAAAAACAGTGTTTTTAGGGAAATTTAAATATTTAATGGATGAAAGAGGGAGGTATGGTGACTTTTTTATGGAATCGGGTGTAGAGGGATTATGACTCTCTAACTTTAAACTTCCCTGAAAAGCCTTTATATTCAGATTACATTGAGAAACATAAGATTCAACTGGATTTTTTTTGTCACCTTGATTTTGTTGTTTTTGATGGAAGGTGATTTTGCAGAGCTGTCAGTCTGCAGCTGAACCAATAACAGATTTCTCCCAGACCATCATACAATAAGAAACCACAATAACAACCTAAATACTGTCCTTGGATAAAGTGGGTGACACTGATGGCTCAGTCAGGATCAGAACGTTAAAGAGGAGCAGAACCTCGCTGGGCTGAATGACAAACATTTCGACTTTAGGAGGAAAAACCATTAAAATATGTGAACATGAGTGTTTGTCCCGTAAACAGGAACAGATGCAATAATCAGTATGCTAATTGGTGATGGAGGCCATGACCTAATGCAGAATTTCAGATGTTATTTATGACCAAATATTTCATGAGGGAACGGTGAACTGCTCAGGATGTTTAGGTGGTGAACTGTGAACAAATTAGTTCATTTCAAACTGAATTGAATTAAAACTAGTTATTGACCTTTCATAGCAATTTTTTCTGTAATTTAAATGTTTCTGTCATGGCTGATGTATTTCCAGTGTGAGCAACACGCTCAGCTCACTGACAGAAAAATGAAGAGAAAGATCTTTAAATAGCAGCTCCGTTTCTCTGTCCTGTCTTCTGGGAATTATTTCCACTTTGCAGAGGCATGGAGGCTTTTGATAACAAAGATGCCTTCTTAACCCTGGCAGATAATAGGCTGCAAATTGGGTTTAAGTAGTGAAAGTGTTGCTCCGTTACAACAAGGCGATTCTTCAGAGCAGAAGCTTGGCAGTAGATTCAGAACCAATCTGCAGAGCACTTGTGTCCTAAACAGCCAACAGGCAGAGTGTGAAATAATAATATTATTGTTTAAATAAACCGTTAACAGAGAGAAACCTTCAGATGGAAGGAACCAAAGCAAGAAAAACTGAAATTCATTAATTCAGGGTAACAAGATCGAGTCCAAAATATGAGAAAAAATAATGAGCAACAGTTAGAAGCAAGAAAACAAATTTAACTCGATTAACTTGTTTATGTTTTTTCAGTGGAAACAGTTTCTAATAAACCATAATGAGGTTAGATCAGTCTCATGGTCCAGCCAGGTTTTCACTGAAACATTCATTTGTTGTTGTCCAGGTGTTGAATCATTGTGTTCATATTCATATTCACAACACTGAAAACTTTACAGTAAGCCTGGAAATGATCCAGTAAACTCATGTTGGTCTTGCTGCTGCTACAGGCTGAGCTTTATTTATTTGGTTGTATTTGGGTGAAACATCAAAACTTTCTCCTCAAGCAGCTTCTGCTGTAACCAGTTATTCACTGAGCAGAGCTGTAATTATCTATGTGAATAGAGTTTGAATCATCAAAGCAGCTTTATGAAATAATAGTTTTATTCACATGCAAAACTGATGTTTTTGCATTTTGTCAGTCAGTGTTTGTTTTTCGTTTTTATAATTGTATAATTTTCTTTTATAAGCTGGATCTATTGATGCCCCTGGTGCCCTACCCCTCACCAACACTAGGAGTCGCTGCAGAGATGTTACTCCACACTGAGCGGCAGCAGAAGAAGAATCTGCAGCAGATGATCAGATGCTGCCTGCTGGCTTTCATTTCCTTTCCATCTGAATCATGACTGAACTTAATGCGGCTGGGTTGACTTGACAGATTTTGTAAAGTTTCTTGAGATGAAAATTGTTATGAAATAAAACTGAACTGAATGGAGTCAGATTAGTTTTTATTGGAAATTAGCTTTCTAATAAATCTGAATGTAAATATCCGTCAGATACTGGAGTGAAATGAAGAGACTTCTTCTTCTTTCCTCTTCTTCTCATCCCGAGTCAGTTTGCAGTCTTTGTAGGAAGACGCTTCTCCAAATTATAATCAATTTTAAATAACCCATGGGAAGCTGAACGTCTCTGGCTCCGTGCTTCCCTTCCTCTGCTTCTCACACAAACTTGTTTCCAGAAGCAGAAACACGGACCTCTCAGTCACTTCCTGTTATCATCAGTCAGCCCAGATCTTTCTTCTCACAAACTCAAAGCTGACTTTGTTCTTTTCTTTCCTTCTGTTCACTCCTGTGATTTAGCTCTCATTGTTTGTGCCAATATTGGAATATAAAGTACGACTCTGGTTCCATAAAAAGAGTTTAGATTATAAATAAAAGCCTTGCAGACACATGTAGCACCCCATGTTCAGACCACATGGTTGAGTTTGTACCCAGATGTACCTGCTACATATACATACTGTATGTAGATGTACATTCATAAATACCCAACAATGCACCAACATGTCAGTTACTAACAGTAAGGAAAAGCCCCTGAACCAGTGCTGACTCAGAGGTGGTGGGTCTTTATGTGGCATCAGGAAGTCGTTTCATTAACAGAACATCTACATTGTTATTGGGTAAATTTGTGTCTGTAAAGGTGAATTTATGGAGAACGTTCAGTTAGTTTGGTAGAAGTGGAATCACTTCACGGCTCTGTGTTTCTCTGGTCTTGGACTGGGCAGCCCACTAGGAGGTAGTTTTTCTCTTCACTGCTATTATCAGAGAATAAACAGGAAATTATTAAAAATACATGAATAGAAGGCATGCAAAACAGGAATTAATAAGACTGCCTCACAGCGTCAAGGTCTAAGGTTGAAATCCGACTGCGGTGCCTTTGAACATGTTTTCCTGGAGCAGGCCGGGTTCTCCGCCGGTTCTGTGGATCCCTCCTACACGCCACACATTTTTCTATAATTAAAATTCCTACTTCTTCTTTGGGGTGAGTGTGTGAATGATTGTATTTTCACCGAGATGGACCAGTACAGAACCACTTCACAGTTTAAATGAAGCCCTAATAAACATTACAGATTGGTATTTGGAAAGTTAAACGGTATGATTAAAGTTTCAGAGTCTTTAAAGCAGTTATTGAGCTGCTGGTCAGCATCTGTGGGTCTCATTGCTTTGCTAAACCAACGGGAGGCAGAGAAGTAAAGATCTTCTGTTATCTGCTTTCCTTCCTCTCCAACTTGCTCCTTTATCTCCTCACTTCTTCTTCTGCTCTCTGCCTCTGTTTTTGGAGCTCACACACCGTTAAATAATTAAGATGCAATAAATCCAACTGTCACATTAAGCTTTCAGACGCCATGCGTTGCGTGCAGAGACTCAGCCAGCAGAAAGTGAGCCTGTGTGTGTCAGAGCAGGAGAACCAAACAACATGCTGCCAGATATATCACACTCCGGTGTGTTTGGCTATCCATGACACGCCTCGTCCTTAAATGCTGCCTCTGTAACCCGTCCAGAAGCCCAGAACATACGACGCTGTGTGAAGAATGGAACGATCCGCCAGGAACTCCTTTCTGTGGTGATTTTGTTGTTTCATTATCTTCGTTGCAGTCGGATGTTTGGACGTCACGCCTGGCTGTACAGAACTCAACCCAAACTCAGCCCTGATGCTCATGAATAAACAACCAGAGTGACAGCAGAGGGACCAGAAACCTGAACAAACTCCAGTAAGACGTTTATAGTTATAGATTATATTTTTAATCTGTCCTTCAACCAGCAGATTGGAGCAAAGTGTAATGTCAGCCATAACAGAACTCCTGATCATTCCTGGACCTTCTGTAGAAATGTGGACAGTGGCGCTTACTTTAGCATTAGCATCTGTTAGCATTGAGATGCTATTTTAGGCTTGAATAGCTTTGCTGATAGGCTAACTTCTTTTAGCACAACATAAACACATTAGTGTTGAGTCCAGTCAGATCGGCTGAGAAACAGACATTAACCTCCAATAATGTTCCAATTCAGGACTTTTATATGTGAAACAAAATCCTTAAAAATTGCATTAAAGTCAATGTAATTAATGAATCAAAAGCAACATGTTAAATTCCTGGCTGCAGTTTAAGTACATACTGTGAGGTATCTGTGATGCTTTACTGGGTTCTCTAAGGAGGTGAAGCTACAGCTGGATCTGATCGATGAAATCTGCCAACTGTCCTTAACTTGTTTCACTGATTTAATCTGATGTGCAGTTCTTTGTTTTTTGTCATTTCACATTTGGTATCCGTGGTAACGGGCCCATTTTTCAGCTTCATTAAAGCACAAACACACGCTGCGTTGGGCCGTTGCAGCTGGCGCTTTGAGTTAAATGAAGCATCAACGGTTACCAAATGTTTTCACTCTCTGGGGTTTAATTACATCCAGTTGGAGTTTCAGTTGTTGAAGTTTAACGTTTCAGTTAAACACGTCTGCAGGTAAATGTAGGTTTGACTTTTATTTTATCTAATATTCCTGTTAGCTGATCATGCTGGTATAAATAAACGTAAATAAACTTCTCTTCATCTCTATAAGTCAGGATTCATTCAGAGGATTTGCTGCAGTCGCTGCAGCGCTGGTGACCCGCCCTCAGGCCCAATTCATTAGTGCTATCCCATAATACTTTATAAGCTCTTTTGTGATTAATGGGGAAGCTCATACAGTATCCTGCTGTAGTTCCTATCCCAGTATTCCCACTGGCCTCAAAACAATTTCCAGAGTCACTAATGGAGCAACGTGTCACTGCAGGCCGTTTCCTCAGGACTGAGAGCCGCTGCTGCTCTGCAGGAAGCCTCCACCACTTACAGCTCATTTCATTAACATAGACACGTTTTTTCTCAGAGGAAACGATAATCTCATTTTTCTGTCCAAGAATAATAGTTCCTTTATTAGTAGGTAAATTCCCAGCAGCAGAGGTCATAGGTCAGCATAGCATGACCTCTGACTTTCTGATTATCATTTAGATTCACTGTAAAACAAAAAGGTTTGAGTTCCACTGGCAGATTTTTCCACTTATAACCAGTGAAAAATATTTAATGTTTTAATAGAAAAGCTCAGCCAGTGGAACCAGGACTTTCCTGAAAAGTTACTTGTTTTTGTTGTATTTCAAGATATTTGCAGTGGAAACTAGACAGAAATATCTGGTAAGATTTAGTTTTAGTTTTCTGCAGTGTGGTTCGTCTTCATGCTCAGTTTGTGGATCAGAAGCTGAGCAGCTTCCTTCTGTTTGCCACAGACTCAGCAGTTCAACATGCACACAGTTTGGATCCCTGTAAACCACTGAGATTAGTTATTATGTTATATTTCAGTTTGTACTGATTTAGTTTGTGAAAGCTTCATCAATTTCTAATAAAAACAATCATTGCTCTGTGGAGAATGTCGATGCATTTTGGTGACGGTCATCTGATCAGATGGACTCATGTTTCTGAATCCAGCAGAGAATAAAAGAGTCAGAAATGAAAGAAGTTGTTGCATCGGTTTCCTCCTGAAGCTCTGCTGCGTCTCTTCCAGCTTCCATCCACCAGAAATAAGGACATCAGAGCCTTTCTGCTGCTTGCTCCTGAATTTATGGTCAAATAAGACAACTTTTTATTGTTTATCTCATTTAAAACATGAAGTTATAATGAGCATAAAATGAAAACCTCCAGTCTGTTTTTGAGAAACACAAACAGAGTTTTAGTTACTGAGCCTAAAACCAGAAGAGGAGCATCCAGAACCAGAGCAGAAAGCTTCACATGTACAAAGACAGACATCCATAACAGGTAATGGCCCGACGAAGGAAGGAGCAGCTTTTACTGACGCTGATGAAGGGAGTCATTTCCAAAAGGATCATCCATTATCCTTTGTTCTGTGGGACAACGGCAGAGCTTTGTTTCCCTCCTTTGGTCTCTTTACAGCATCTATCGCTCTGGGCTCAGGAACAAGTTTGGAGAAACTTCATCAGGCAGAGAGCAGTAATTATTTATCGATCTTTATCGGTGAGCTCGTCTGTGAACAACAACTTATTCCAATAAAGCAAAACAAACAAAGCACCAAAAGGCTTGTTGATTACAACATTAGCAATGGATTCACGTTCAGCTGGGAGGGAGAGAGGCAGGGATACTATAAAACACACCGATTAATCCGAGGCAAGAGAAATGTGGCTCTTAAATGTGCAAGATAGACTTTAATATTTTGTAGGTGCTAAAAAGCTGACTGACCAGCTGGTTAAAATACATACAGTAAATACATTTAAATACATATATTTTGGTCAGATTGAGGCAATTAAACAGACTGAATTATATTTCTGTGAAGCTTTAAACAGTGAAGAGAGTTTATCCAGTCGGCTGAAACTGTTTGAATTGTTTGTAACGTTGGTTTTTATAGATTATATCATTTTAGAGCTCAGACGGCCAATCGGACCGGGAACAGCTTCAGCAGCTCATGAAGAAAAGTTCCTCCTTTTCTCATCACATTGTGGTGAAAAACCTGAACTGCTCCATCAAAACGCCACAAACACCAAACGTGTTTCCATCAATGTTTCTAATGCGCATTTGGAAGCAAAATTCAGAATAAATTCATGGTTATGTGTTTGAGTTGGTTAGGTGGTTCTGAGTTTCTTTGCTAAATGAGACATGAAAAACATTTTGCTGAACAAGTTTAGATGTATGAGCGCTCCATTCAAGAGTTTAACAATAATAATGATTGAAATAATCAAACTCCATTTTCCTTCTTCCAGTCTAATAAAATACATTATTACACTGTTTTTATTAGCTTCTATTTAACCAGGAAACTCATTTCAAAAACCTGCAAAGTAAATGAAAACGAGCCTTTCAGCTCCCAACCTCAGCAGAAGAGTGGAGTGAAAAAGCCAATGTGAGATGAGAGGAAGCTTGTTAACGGCTGATATGCCAAAAAAATCTAACAAGTCCAAAATGTTTTTGACTGCAAACCATCCTCACTTAAACTTTAATGTGCTTTGAGTCTCCATGCGCCCCACGCTGTTCCTCCAGCTGTGAAACCGTCACTCTGCCTTTTCATGTCGGTGTTCCTCTGCACAGCCGGCAGCTTTTCAGAACGGTTCTGATCCGGTCACACAGCC
>NW_015113068.1:227720-232012 GCF_001443285.1 Poecilia latipinna | reverse complement strand
ATACATTATTACACTGTTTTTATTAGCTTCTATTTAACCAGGAAACTCATTTCAAAAACCTGCAAAGTAAATGAAAACGAGCCTTTCAGCTCCCAACCTCAGCAGAAGAGTGGAGTGAAAAAGCCAATGTGAGATGAGAGGAAGCTTGTTAACGGCTGATATGCCAAAAAAATCTAACAAGTCCAAAATGTTTTTGACTGCAAACCATCCTCACTTAAACTTTAATGTGCTTTGAGTCTCCATGCGCCCCACGCTGTTCCTCCAGCTGTGAAACCGTCACTCTGCCTTTTCATGTCGGTGTTCCTCTGCACAGCCGGCAGCTTTTCAGAACGGTTCTGATCCGGTCACACAGCCGGGCTTATGCAAACATGGCTGATAATACAGACACGTACTTTCTTCAACGACATGCATCACTTTAGTATTCATGTTCCTTTGTGCACATATCAAATGAGGTGGTCATTTTCACTCATTTCCTCAGAACCCGACACCAGAACCCACCAGAACCCACCAGAACCCGACACCAGAACCTGACACCAGAACCCACCAGAACCCACCAGAACCCGACACCAGAACCCACCAGAACCCACCAGAACCTGACACCAGAACCCACCAGAACCCGACACCAGAACCTGACACCAGAACCCGACACCAGAACCCACCAGAACCCACCAGAACCCCACATCTGATCTCTGCTTTCCTTCGTTGAACTTCACCAGATTTCAGTCAAAGTTCCTGTAAGTTCTTATTTTCCTTCCTTCATGAAACAGTTAAATCTTTATCTGCATGTGGCCTAAAGATCTGAACTCAAACGGTTTTAAATGTGTTCAGATAATAAAATGTAAATTTAAAACGGTTCTGAACTGATGAAACTTTGACAGTGCAGTATTTAGCAGAAGCTAATGCTAAAGCGCTAACTTCAGCTCAAACTGCCCTCCATCCGTTTCCTAACAGCCTCGTCTCCTCGGGGGTCAGGAGCTGCTGGTGGCCCCTGGACGGGTCACCAGTTCAAATTATATCAGCCCAATTAAAACTTTAACATTTATTTGTGCCATAATGTCCTTAGATATCGTATCCTTGTTTATGTCGGTTCTGTTTCATTCTTCTCTGGTCTATATTCTATCAGCAGCTTTTATTTTTAAAGATAGTCATGACAGCTGACTTGTTGCCCTGGGATGAGATTCGGTCACATCTCAGGATCTGTAGGACATGAAAGTTTGATGCCTCTGCAGCAAAAAGCTTCTCTTTATTTAAAAGCCTTTCCACTGCATGGGTCAAGAACACTTGACAGCCGGGTGAGGAGGTTAGAGGCTCAGAGGGTCGCAGAAGGAAAAATATCCTCTCAGACATTTATTGCTCTCAGAGTTAAGCTGAACAGAATCTGATGTGTTTCTTCGTGTTCAGCTCTGTTCTGTGCATCGGCTGTTCTCTCCAGCCAACATCTGCTGCGCGGTAATTGCTGTCTGGAGGTGTAAAATGTTTGCTAAGTGTTTGTGTGTAAAAGAGGAGCTGAGACAGAAAACTCAGTAGAAACTCATTTCACTTATTTTGCAGACGGCACCTGTTCAACGGATTGGGTTTCACACGAAGTGATCAAACGAATTACCAACCATCATTTGTGCTTTTCTTTGTTCATTGAGGCTTGAAAAAAAAATCTTGCTAATTAGAGTCTCTTTAGTTTCACGCTCAGTCTGGCGCTGAGCAGAAAGTGTTTAACATGAACCTGCATTTATTTACAGTTCTAGAGACTAAATGTTTTTTACTGTCAGCAGATTCTACTTAAGTTCAACATCATATAAACAAGGTGTGTGTTTAGGATGCAGATGAGTGTAATTACACATAACTCCATCAACTACATGGTTTTAAAGTGCAGACGGTCTGATTATGCGTTTTTTCACAGTTCAGTATTTGTAGATGTTTTTCTGTGGAACGTCATTCCTCATTATTTGCAGAAAATATATAATTTTTTCCTTGGAGACTAAATTATTTGACAGAAAATCTGCTATTGGCTGGTATTTGTAATGCAGCCAATCGAGTGGTGACATGCATTTTCCTTGTCACTGATTGGTTCATCCTCCAGAACAGAAGGTGTTAGCTCCTGCGGTTGTGCTAATATGTTTTCCACCATGTTTATTAATTTGGTGATTGAACTATTAAAATATGCAGTTATGTTTGTTATCTAAGGATTAGTGGAAACTGATTGTTGCTTTTTGTTGGTTTGAGGCAACAGAACCATTTAGCCTGGCCTGACCCGGCGCAGCGCTCAGCTGATGAAACAGGAAGTGGTGTCTCTGTCATGGCAGCAGGAAGTTGACAGTCATCACATCTTTAGCTGGACTCCATGCCGCCTTCATGCCAGCTGAGGCTCTTTCTCGGTTTTCTGTCTCTGCTGTACTCCATCCCTCCCTGCATGGATCTGAACACAAATCTCAGAGCTGCCAGGTTTCCCAGCAGAGGTTGACCTGATGTGTTCGCTTTTCCCTCCAATGATGGCAGCAGGAGCAGCTAGCTGTTAGCTGGAGGAGCGTGACCCGAGGAGAGCGTCTCAGTTTACTGACAGATTCTGATCCATTCTCTGATTTACTGATATGAAGTTAATAAACCAAAACGTGACGTCCTGCTGTGGTGTTCAGAGTTACAGCAGACCGTAGCTGCAGCTTCACATCAGACCAACCAGGCTTCAGCAGCTGCAGGTGTTTCTCTGTGGTGAGTCAGTGCTGCAGAACGTGGAGGATGTCTGTTATGTTTCTCTCCAGGCTGACGTTGAAATGGTTTTAAATGAGCCAAATCTTGTTTACCTGGACAGCTCCAGTAAAAGCTCTGCAGTCATCTGAGGTTCTGCTAGCTCTAACTGTAGGTTGCTTTTCTGTGGTTTAGATGTTTCCCCTGCACTAATTCAGATGACTGCATTTCCTCTGTACCTGCAGAAACCTGTTAACCATTTAATCCAGGCTTCTGCTGTGCAGCAGCAGGGAATTGGCTAAAACATGGAGCACAGTGAGGACCAGGATTTACGCAGAACTTAGTTTTGTCTGTCTGTTTACATAAATTGCTAAATATTTAATCAGATATTCTGATTGATTATTCAGTATAAAATCCTTTCTACTTTCATTTCAGTAATTTTTTGGCTGGCTACCTTTTACTTTTACCTGAACAAAATAAGTTGAGGTGATGCTGGTCTTCAGGATGATCTCTGTCCACCACTGCCTGTTTCTCACTGAATTAGTCTGACAATCAAAACAGTTTCTGCTGAAAACGTCGGATCTGTAAGTTACACTTTGAGGCTGATTTACAGAACAGACAGTAAAACGGCATGAAGTCTGAATCAAAGTCTCATGGTGACCTTCAATATGTTTCCATCCAAAACAACCAACATTTCATCAGATGTGATGAACAGGAAGTAGAGGATTCAAACACACATTTCAGGAAATGGAGAGTTTCATGCCCCTGGTAAGGCTCTGACCCAGCAGTGGATGGAAAGTTCAGATTCAGTAAATGTTTCATTTCCTGTTCCTGTTCGGTTCCAAGTCAATTAGCTTATTAATATTTTAATGAATTACTTACAGCATGGTGGCTGTAATGGGCAGCAGAGTTAACTCAGTGAGGTTATGTAATTAATGTCTGCATCTCCAAATGAGGAAAAAATGTGAAACACCATTAATATAAAAACACAATCATATTTCTCCATTAAAGCCTTTTTATTGTCACAGCAGCTTTTATCCTATTTAATGTGTCTTAATATTTCATATTATACATCATGATTAATCTTCCTGCTGAGTTCTGGTTCAGACCGGTCCAGAGGTCTTCAACCTGCGGCGCCGGCGCTGAACTGGCCCTCTGGAGCTAAAATGATATTAATGAATAACTAACATGATAAAGAACCAACTCATGTTTAAATATGGATCTAAAAATAAATGCAGGTTTTACCTTTTTGTTTTCAGTGAATTTCCACAACAGAATAAAAGTAAACGTCTGTTTCCAAAGGTCAGGCAGCATCGCGGCTCTGAATGACTCTCATCTAGTCTGAAGGTTCATTTCTTGGTCTTTCTTTGTAAAGGGTGCAGACTTCTGCTTTAGAGGTTCAGCTTTACAGACGGAGCAGAAAAACATAAACTTGTATTTCTGACATTAAATCAGACGAAACATTTCATTTTTAGATTCTAACAAAATTAAATATCAAACATTTCATGTTTTCTGAACTTACCCCTCCTGACCTTCTGGTAACATCGACTTCTAAAAGTGAAGTCTGAGCTTCAGACGGACGTCCTGCTGGCTGCTCTTTACTAGTTCTTAAT
>NW_015113068.1:217837-222837 GCF_001443285.1 Poecilia latipinna | reverse complement strand
TACCTTTTTAAATGAATCTCCTCAGTTACATTCTTTAGGCCTGTAGTTTCCTAACTACAGTGTTTATGTTGACATCTGGCTCTTTACTCTGTTTAAATATTCTGATATGAATCCTCCTGCTTTGACTGTCTGCCTCTTTGCTGCATATAAAGAATATTTCTGTTATCATCTATTTTTATTCTACATTCAGTGTTTTATCATCTTCACAGATTTAGTTCAGTATGAAAAGGACAGAAGAGCTTCAGTTACTGTGAATAATTATGTTCATGGTCAGTTTTTATGTTTTTTAATGACATCCTTTAATATCTGTTGAAAGTGAAACATAATTTTCTGCGTTGCCGTTGGTTACAGTTTGTATTTGTTACAAACACACATCATAAAGTTTAATAAAATCAGCTGTTGTGACATCTGTGCTGCTGTTCTGCATTAGATCACCCTAACCATCTGATACATACTCCGGGTGTGTGTGTGAGTGTGTGTGTGTGTGAGTGTGTGTGTGAGCTGAAAGAAGATGACAACAGGATGAAAGATGTGATGAGATGGAAACAAATGCTAAGAGCAGGTGCATCTGCAGATGGTCACAGCAAAAGTCAGGTCACACACGCACCCCCCCCGCCCCCCCCACACACACTCTCTCTCTCTCTCTCTCTCTCTCTCTCTCTCCAGGGTCTGTAAAGCTCAATGAACCATCAGTAT
Source organism: Poecilia latipinna (assembly GCF_001443285.1). Classification (NCBI taxonomy): domain Eukaryota; kingdom Metazoa; phylum Chordata; class Actinopteri; order Cyprinodontiformes; family Poeciliidae; genus Poecilia; species Poecilia latipinna. Next base: position 222,141 of record NW_015113068.1, on the reverse strand, counting down.
TTTATACGAGCAGCAGAACAAACATTGTCACTCATTGACATCCCTGATGTTTCCAAACACGTGGAGCCTGTTGCAGTGTGAAATAAAGGGGCAAGCGTGTGTGTGTGTGATACTGTCGAACTTCACAGAGCAACTTTTCCAGAAAGGATTTGACCTTTGTGGAGGTCAGAGGTCAGAGTTGCTGAATGTTTCAGAGTTCAGGTGGAAACTGGAGATTCAGCAACATTTCACCTGAACGCAGCTCTGTTGCTATGGCGATGAGTTCTGATGTGGGTAAAATTAATAACCGTGGCCATGAAAGTAATATGAAGACATTATTATTTTACATTTTGTTCTGTACTATTTGTGCTTTTATTTGCTTCCTATTTTTAAGTGATAATAACTTTAATGTTTTTTTACTTTAACTGAATTGAATTTATTTCTCTTTATAAATATTAATATTCTGAGTGTTTCCTCTCTAATTAACACGTTTCCTTGGTTCCAATTACTGATTATTTTTTCACTCTTTTCATTTTTCATTTTCTATAAGTGGTTTTTCTGTTAGGTCTGATTATTTTCTGTAGATGTTTCTCTGCTTTCTGTAAGTCTCTGTTTCAGTTTTTAACCTCTATAAATTATTCTCTTACGCAAAATATTTTATATTGATTTATTGATCATGGTTTTATCTGAAAACCTGTTTTTATGCTCTTCTTCCATGCGTACTTTGATTGAGTTAATGCAGTTTGGATATTTGAGCAGCAGCTCAGAACATTTGCAGTAAATTTTCCTATTTTCAAGTTTTATAACATAAATAAAGAAAAGTCATGAGATCGGTTTCAAAGTAACATAAAAAGCAATAATAGTTTAAAAGTTAGTGCATGTTTAGCTTGTAAAAACTGGGTCAAAATTCAGTCATAGAAGAGAGGTTAAAGGTCAACCATCTGTCCGGTTGGACTGATTTCTCGGGTCAGGAAGCGGGTCAGAACCGGCTGCTCTCCTTATCGGATAAATCTGTTTAAATCTCCGTTCATGAGCTCAGATCCAACATGGACACTTGGTTTGGTTTGTCGGTTGAAACCAGTTTGTTGTTCCAGACGAAACCAAATCGTCTCCTCAGGAAACTGAATGAAAAACAAACAAACATTATTATAATGTCATCATGATTCATGTCTCCTCCATCAGTCCTGCTGCTTCACCAAACCTCTGCAAAAAACCCCAAAACATTTCTCTCCTTTGTCTCCGTTTTCCCATCTCTAACCGTCCTTCAGCCGGACAGCAGCTGATACTGGAACTCAGACCGCTGGAGAGAAACGCCCTGATGAGGTCACTGTGGTCAGTCTGTGGTCTGTGGTCAGTGTGTGGTCAGTGTGTGGTCAGTGTGTGGTCAGTGTGTGATCAGTGTGTGGTCAGTGGGTGATCAGTGTGATCAGTGTGTGGTCAGTGTGTGGTCAGTGTGTGGTCAGTGGGTGATCAGTGTGATCAGTGTGTGGTCAGTGTGTGTTTCCCATCAGGACGGAGGTCAGTGTATTAATGAATCATCGATGCCTAATCTGTTAGTGACTTTTAATCCAGAGCCAACATGTCAGAGTTTAAATCTGAACAGAAAGAATCTTGTTTTAAGCCCGAAGTTCAGGTTTTGCTGTTCTATAAGAAATTTTAAAATGTTTTTCTTGCTTTTCAGTCGAAGAAAACATTTTCATTACAAGTCAGATCAGATATTAACCAAATGCTGCGGTAAACTCAGAGCAACCGGCTGAGGCTCTTCAGAATATTTTTCTATTTGGTTTGATAAACTGAACTTGACTTCACCGATTTATAATTAAGATCAAACAGGAAAGTCTGTAAACGAATTTAGATCTGGATTATAAAACAATAAAAGACAAAGAAAAGGATGAAGTTCAGGACTGGAAGCTTCTTCAGCTCCAACATGAAGCTTCACACCTTTTATCAACACAAACACAAATGGATTTTCTCTGTGCAGCGAGGATAAGAGGTGGTAATGTATTCTGAGAAAGCTCATTTACTGCTACAAGTTATCAGGGGAGAGGAGCAGCTCAGAGGGAGAATCAGAGTAAACAGGTAAAGGTGTGTGAGGCTGTAAAGTGGAAATGGAGTGTGTTTATAGAGCACTTTTCTGTTCTTGATTAACACACAGAGTGCTTTTACACTCACAGGCCACATCGATCCGTTCACACATATTCATAAAGACTCGGTGAAGCCTTTGAACATGCAGAGCTTCTTTCTCCGTCTGAATGAAGCCGAGGCAGAGCTGCGTTCAGGATCCTGACACGTCAGGACATTACGCTTCTCCTGGAGAGGAAAATGTAAAATTCACACCATAACGATTTGTTTCTTTTGTTTTTTCAGAACAAAAACAAAAGAGAAGTGAGACAGAAAAATCTGTGTTTGTGTCTTAGGACACAAACACAGATGTTGGATTAAAACGCTGCAGGGAGGCTGATGAGGGCGGCTCCAAATCGGCTGGGTGAGGAGAACTGCAGCAGAGTTTATGAGGTTTGTGGAATCAAGCTAACAATGTTTACTACAGCAGGTAGAGCTAACACCATTAGCAACAGCTAGCACCATTAGCAGGAGCTAACGTAAAATCAAATATTGGGAGACAACAAATCGATCTTCTTTGAGAAAATGCCTTGCTAACCTTAAACAGCTTCAGCTAGCTCTCTTTGCATCGTGTTACAAACAGCAGCCATTTTGGCCAAACCGCTCCTCTTCATCTGTTCCCTTCTCATCTTCATCTCTTCTGGTCATTTCTGCATTGCCTTCTCTTTCAAAGCTCTCCAGTTCAAACTGAAAGGACGGAGCTAGCGCTAACACCTAGCTGTCATCTACCCAGGATGCATTGCAGCATGTAGATGTTTGTGTGGCAATATTTTATTACAAACAAAAGAGCCTCCAGTATTCGTACTGTATTGTCTTCCTATATGAAGTAAAAGTTTCTCAAATAAAGTATATTATAAAAAAATAAATCATATTTCAGTAAAAAGTTAGAGTTGAGCTGCTGTGTGAACGCAGCTCACTGCTGACAGCCGGTAACCTGAGTGTGGCTCATGTTGAACATTTTCATAAATGCAAATACATTTTAAGTGCTTAACTTTTACTTTCTGTTTTACAATCACATGCATCACTGAGGCCCTGGACACAGAAATGTTAGTTTTGCTCTAATTAAGCCCTAAACATTTAGCTGTTGTGAGGCCTCCTGAGAGTCTAATGAAGACTTTATGCTTAATGACGAGTCATCTGGGAACTCAGAAACATTTAATCACTTTAACTCAGTTTGTAAGAACAGATCCAGATATAAAATCAGCATTCAAAGAATCTCTAAACGGGTTACTGCGTGTAACTCATCAGCTCAGAGGTTTTCCATGTAAAATCCAAGTAAAACATTTTGATTTAAACAGAAATTAAATTAAATTACAAAGTTCAAAGTTGGAAAAGAAAAGTTTTTTTTCCTCAGTTTAAAATCATTCAGTGTTTCATTTCTCGTCTTCTGATCCACCTTTAAATCCAAAATAATCAGAGAAACTCTGGGCTCAGCATGTTTGTCTTATTTAGATCAGATGAAGTTGAACTAAATGCACAGTTAGGTTTGGAAGATTCAGGTTAAAATCGCTGCAGACAAAACAAACTTTTATAGGATCTTATTTTCCACTCACTGCTCATGATTAACCGCATAATAAAGCACAGTTTGTCCAGACATTAGGTCCGGATCTGCCCTGAGTTAGATTAATGACATCCATTACTTCCTCCTTTACACTCATGTGTGTTTTGTCCACAAGTTACAGAGTCTCCAGAGTAAAGAGATGGAATTATTTTCAAATTAACTCCAACAGCTTCTGCAGTTGAGCTTTTAGATGGTAAAATCAGGTTTGTTTCTAACATTCAAAGTGTTTTAGTTTCAGGCCTGATAGAGCGAGCTCCAGTCCAAACCGATCCAAACCAGTCCAAACCGGTCCAAACCAGTCCAAACCAGTCCAAACTAGCCTCGGTCCAAACCGATCCAAACCGATCCAAACCGATCCAAACCGGTCCAAACCAGTCCAAACTAGCCCCGGTCCAAACCAGTCCAAACCAGTCCAAACCGATCCAAACCGATCCAAACCGGTCCAAACCAGTCCAAACCAGTCCAAACCAGTCCAAACTAGCCTCGGTCCAAACCGATCCAAACCGATCCAAACCGGTCCAAACCAGTCCAAACTAGCCCCGGTCCAAACCAGTCCAAACCAGTCCAAACCGATCCAAACCGATCCAAACCGGTCCAAACCAGTCCAAACAAGTCCAAACCAGTCAACACTATACCCGGTCCA